>NW_012156173.1:5503458-5506089 GCF_000956105.1 Propithecus coquereli
TTATATTTGATTCTTACCACCATCTTTGCAGTGAACCAGGATACATATTGTTTGCCAGGTTTTATAGATTAGTAAACCAAGATGCTGAGAGGTTAAGCATCTTGCTCCTGGTAACTCTTGAGATGGGTAGAGTAAGGGCTGGAACTGTGTCTTATGGCTTTACCTGTCTGGCTCATTAGGTCATATGTCATAGTATTTGTTTCTATTTTTTGCTAGAAAACATGGATGTAAAACTATATTCAATAAGACTGAAATCTAATCCCACTTATGGTAATTTTTTTCTAAAACACACATAAATATGTATTTTCAGGAGAGTTATCAAAATAATGCATTTTAACAAATTGATAATGTATTTTTAAAATATCAAATTTACAGCCAGAAAGTTGGCTTTTGGTTAGCTGTGTTATCTGTGCTGAATTATAATAAATAGAATCAAAATAAAATTTTAGCATGTTTTTATCTGTTTACTCCCTCAAGATAACATATTTGGAAGAAATCTATTACCTTGCTAGCTAATGTTTAATTATTCTTTAATGAATCATTCTTTATATCCTGAACTTTATTGCACATAATAACTCAGACTATGAAACTCCACTAAATATTCTCATTAGTATAACTCATATTTTGGATGTAATAAAAATAGTGAATTGTACAATTATCTTAGTTACTCTAAACATTTGTCAAACATGCAATGCAAGGGAGCTGCAGACTTCTGCAAACACAAAGACAAGAGAAATTTGCTTTAGAAAATTTCTCTTCTATGTCTTTATTCAACCTGAACCATGAGTACGGTACCAAGACAAAGACTTTTTTTCCTGCATGTGGTGGTTTAATTGCATTCTTAATGTTTCAGAACCATATGGAATAATTTCCTTTTAAGTTAATATAAATTAGAAAACATATAAAAATCTGTTTATATGCTGTGTTTTTTCTCTTTTAGAGCATAGTATTTCACAGCAGTTGAGTTCCTGGAATTGTAAAAAGTATGTAATTCTTTTAAAAACAGTAAAAAAGATTGTGTATACAAAAATGGCTCTTCTGAACCCATTAAAAATTGCATTACCTTTTTCTCAGAACTAATAAGAAAATAAAACTTGCTAAGATTACAATTACTGGATGTAAAAATTCTAATCTTAGAGAATTTGAAGACAAATATTTCCCCAAAAGCGTAAGAATAAGTGTATCCAAATGTTCTTTCCAGCAGAGAATGAAATAAAGCTACACTCTATAAACCTGAGTACATGATGTATCCAACTCAAGGATTACTGTGTATTTCAAAAATTAATATTGAAATCAGTATTTTTTATTATTTAGAAAAATTCACTTCCATAAGTTAAATTTATTCATATCTTTTTGTTTATTAAACACTAAAAGACTTCACATTAACATCACCACAAATATTTAGCCAAGAATGCCAGCTGTTGATTGTAGGCCTAGGCCAGAAAACTTGACATATTTCCAATCAGATGCCTTCACTGTATACAAAACAGAGGATTTTCAAATACAGTGCTTCTCTGCTAAAGGATGTTAAATCCTCAAATGAGCATATTTGAGAGAATGCATCTAGTTATTGAGGCAAAACCATTAGACCAGGGTGTTAACATAAAGCTGAAAGGTAAGGACATCTCCTAATGGCATGGCACCATTAAAGACCAGAGAGGATTGTAACTGCACACATACAAATTCCCATATGTTCACATCCAGAATAATGATAGCTAACATTTTTGAGTGATTGCTCTAAGCTAGGTTATTTACATCCACTAGCTCTGCAGTCCCCAACCCTCCCCCGCCCTTAGGAACCAGCTGCACAGCAGGAGGTAAGTGGCAGGTGAGCATGCGAAGTTTCATTTGTCTTTATAGCCACTCCCCCATTGCTTGCATCACTGCCTGAGCTCTGCCTCCTATCAGATCAGCCCTGGCATTAGATTCTCATAGGAGCACAAACCCTACTGTAAACTGTGCATGTGAAGTATCTAGGTTGGCTCCTTATGAGAATCTAATGCCTGATGATCTGAAGAAGAGCTGAGGCGGTGATGCTAGCGATGGGGAACAGCTGCAATTACAGATTATCATTAGCAGAGAAGTTTGACTGCACGGAGACGATAATAAATCAATTGCTTGCAGACTCCTATCAAAACCCTATCAGTGAGTGGCAAGCAACAATGTAATAATAATAGAAATAAAATGCACAATAAATATAATGCGCTTGAATCATCCTGAAACCATCCCATACCCCTGACCCCAGACGTCTGTGGAAAAATTGTCTTCCATGAAACTGGTCCTTGGTGCCAAAAAGGTTGGGGACTGCTGCACTAGCTCATTAATCCTTTGAAGCAGGAACTATTCTTGTCACCATTTTAGAGATTTTAAAAAACTGTGGCACATAGATGTCATATTATTTGTCCAAGGTCCAAAGGCATTTTGACTTCTGAGCCCACATTTTAAATCACTGTGCTATGCAGTGCTATCTCACACACACTCATGTTCAGATGCAAGGAATAAAGATTCCAATGAGACAATCATAACATCAGATTAGGCATATGGTGCTCAGGGAGTGCCACCTCATGCATGATTTCAGAAAGAAAATCGAGTGGTCTTTATCATACTGAGCCTCTTGTCTTTTGCTTAAGC
>NW_012156173.1:5506534-5508931 GCF_000956105.1 Propithecus coquereli
GAGGAACAGCAATAAGAAAACAAATACCACAGATACAAATATACCCAGATTGGCACGTCCAAGATAAAACTTTACTCATTTTTTTCCTGCTTATGTAGGAGACTATTTACTACCACATTATCTTCTTTGTAATCTAGACTAGAATAGAAGTTAAGACATAGATTATAGTTTCCTTTCTATCCAAGTCCTCTGTCTCAGTTCTAGCTTTCTCTTTGTGGATTTTTTCCCCCTTTGGGTCACCCCATCTCTTTTCCACAGGATTGAGTGGCATTTGAAAGTTTTCACCAGATAAACAAATTAGAATGCGATAAAATAGCCCAAATAGCCACAAAAGTACAATAGGTTCACATTTTACATTGAGGCTAAGATTGAACTTCAAGATATTAGGTGACTTAGTGTATAGCGTATAGAACAAACTTTAAATAGCCCATTAAGCAGAGGATCATTGATTTGTATAGTAATCATTATGCACAGTAACTTTTGACAACCACCGAGCTGAACAAAAGGAACAAAATAAAAATTTACATGCAAATGTCTAAGCATTCAAATGATTCTTCTTTCAAGATAATCATTGAATCCTGAGCAGTATGGGGTAGGAGGTGGGGGGGCGGGATGAGAAGAGAATTTTAAGTGATTCTGCTTGATGTGGAATGTATTCCATTTGGCTTAATGTTAAGCCTCTAAAAACATAATGTGTATATAAATTTGTTTGTTATCAGGATTAAACAAGAGTAGAGCAAATATATTCTGCTTCCAGCCATGATGAAGGAACTCATATCGCAGTAGGCCTCCTGCCATAAGCAAGTGTAAAACTGGACAAAATATATAAATCACAGCTTTTAGACATTGAACAAAAAGCAACACATGACTATGACTCTTGAAAGAACAGCAAAAAAAAATGAGATGAGCCCTGTGATTATACCAGCTTTCTGCCTAGTGTTACTTTCTAGACTGTGGCTCAGGGAGATGGAGCCCAAACAAAGCACAGCAGGGCCCTGAGCTGAGGAGACGGAGATTAGAAGTCAAGATCAGGGAGGTGGCAGGAATTTGTGTGGCAGGGTCCGGGGGGAAGTGACCTGAGCAGAGAAGCAGTTCCAGAAATCTGCATAGGGGTCCCCTTGAATCTTTGACTGAAGAATAAGCTATGAAGATGGAGGTTGGAAATCCCTGAGGCAGTACAAAGTATAACTGCTCTGGAAAGAATGTCAACAGAAAAGAACCCAAACTCAGTAAAATAATTTAAAGAGGTTTATTTTGAGCCAGATATGTGTGACCATGGCCTGGAGAGCCAAGCCCAAGAAGCCTTGAGCAAGTGGACTACCTATGGTTGAGTTACAGTTTGGTTTTACACATTTCAGGGAGATCACTCAAATGTGAGTATGTGTCTGGTGGCTTGTCTGAGATTAACACATATCCTTATCTTAACTTAAAACATTCAAAATCTTTAGACAAAGCTTCATTTCTTTAACCAATTACCAATTCAAGTGTTAAGTAAACTGAGGACCTGTAGATGTGGTTTAAGCTTTGTCTTGCATAGCCTTAGGGCTGTTAATGAGTGACAAAGGATATCTCCAAGAAGGGAAGGTGGCATGATGAGGCATGTCTAACCTCCCTTCGCAGGGCCAGCAACTCAGCTTTAGGGTATTTCTGGGTTCCCCTTGGCCAAGGGTGGGTCTATTCAGTCAGCTGAGGGGTTTAAGATTTTATTTTAGTTCACAAGAACAAATACGGAAGAACTGTGGTTTGAACTCCCAGAGCTAGACAGAGTAGGGAGACATTCGCATTCTGACCTGCCAAAGTGAAATGATCTTATTAAACACTGCAGCTTCAATAGCACTATAGTCTGGATGATTGACCCTCCAAATCTCATGTTGAAATTTGATCCCCAAGGTTGGAATTGGGTCCTAATGGCAAGTGTTTGTTGTTGCTCCATAAATTAATATAACTATATTGGAGACAGAAACGGTCTCAGGAGTTTTGCAGAGCTTTGCCCTGAAGGAATATGTGAACGTGTTAGTTTGCATATCAAAATCTGCTTCACCTCGTGAGGGAATCTGAAAGATCAGTGGCGGCTGCATGCCAAGATGGCACCATGATTCTCAGACCTGTAGTTCTGACTTGCTTTGAAAGGCAAAGCAGGTCTTCTAGGAACCACAGGATGAGAACTGATCAAAGAATGCGTGCCCACCAGACAGACACCTGTAGCTAAAAGCAGTTAGCCCAAGGGACAGTTCCTGCTTAAACTCCTGACTACCTGTCTCAATACACAATAACTTGATAAAGAAAATATGGAGCCACTATATCTCTGTTTAACCCTTCTGTTAAGTGATAAATTTACCTTAGAACTTAGAAGTTTGTCTTTGAAAGATTTTGTAACCATTTGTTCACGTAGATAGA
>NW_012156173.1:5510196-5515254 GCF_000956105.1 Propithecus coquereli
GTGCCCGGCCAAAAAAGGCTATTCTTGTCCTACCTTAAAAACAAGTCTTGAAAGAATCAAGCTCCTTTGCAAGTAAATTAACTGCCTATGGGATCAAAACTTAACATTCTATTTAAAGAGATGATAAAATCCAGTCAACGAGGTATCTATGATATACAGTATATAATAAAAAATTATTAGACATGCAAGGAAGTAGGAAAATATGACCCAAAACCAGAATAGCAATCATTCAGTTAGAACAGACCCAGAAATGACACAGATGGTGAAATTAGTAAACCATGTATTTAAAAGAGCTATTATAAACATGGTCAAGGGTTTAAAGAAAGAAAAGAAGATAAAGAAGGGAAAATAGGAAATCTCCATGGGGAAACAGAAACTATAAAAAAGGACATAATAGAGATAAAAATACAATATCAAAAAGTTAAAATTCACCAAACGAGCTCGTTAGTGGACTAGCTACTGCAGAAAAAACTATCAGTAAACCTGAAGATAGAGCAATTTGGAAATTACACAAAGTGAAGCATAGAAAGAAAAACCAGCTAAAAATAATATGGAGTCTCAGTAATTTATGTTACAATTTCAAGCAGATCCAAGAAGCTTAACAAAGCGTAAACAAGATAAACAAAAAGAAGACCATACCAGGGCATATCAGTTAGGGTTCAATCGGTAAGCAGAACTACTGTAAGTCACATACCAGGGATTTGTGTTGAGGATTAGACCTCAGGCAATAGTGGAAGCTACTTATGCAGTCCGTACAAGGCTACTGCCTCTGTACCAGCATTAAGCGTGAAGTCAGCAAGGAAATATAGATACAAAGTAGACGAGATCAAGAGTGAAGCTTCAGGGAGCTTGTGGGGAAAACTGAAATCTATGAGGGAAAAGTAGAACCCGCTAGAACAAATAGGAATATGTGTTTGTCTCAGTCCCTCCAATCTTGATGTGAATGGATTGCATGCAAAGCTGGCACCCTTTCCCATGAAGCTATGTATGACCTGACCTGGAATTCAAGAGATCTAAAAGAGTATTTCTGGTTAGAAAAACTGCAAACCCATCTGTTCCTCCCTGACATCAACTAGGTGAACCCAGTAGATGAGTAACAGCATGCATGAGCTACAACAGTGCTTGGCCCCGTGCCAACCTTCAGAGCATGAAAACCAGCTATTATTTCACTCCCACCTTCCCAATCTTATTTCTGTTGTGACCAATCATAAACTGGATTGATACAGTACAAGGATTTCTGAGAAACATTCCAGTTTAGCTAAATTGATACAGAACAGTGACAACAGTCCACCCCTTTGTGACTTGGCACCCCATATACACATTTTAACCATGCTTAACTTCTAAATAAAGGCAATAATAAAATTATCTTTCTGCATAGTAGGATATAAGTATATGATATACAACTAAAAAGTCAAAAGGGGATACAAAATCCCTTCATTTAACTTTAGTTAATGCTCATTTTTCTTCTAGCTCCTTTGATATACTATAACTTAAACACTGAAATATAAGCTTAGTTACTATTAACACATCTTATGTCATATGTTAGGGAAATACAGGGAGAAAAAAAGATAGTTGGTTAATAAATACATTACAATAGTTATATAAAAATAAGGAAGATATAGTCAAATATTACAGTGTTCATTTCTGCAACTGTTCACACTATTTCAGTTAGTATTTGTTCATTCTTCAACTAACCACTCATATTCCCTTTGTCTTCAGTAACCACTTTGCCTGGTCATAATTCTTTGCCTAATGAGATAAACTAAACCTTTATCCCTAAAGTGAGATAAATCATTAGCAGTTTTGCTTTTTTTTTTTACTTTTATCACAGGGCATGGGAGAACTAAAATGTATCCCAAAATATTTTGTGAATTACAGACACACTCCTCCTTACCCCAGTAGTACAGTAGAAACCTAATTTCCTCTTGATGGTCAGAATCAACCACTCCAGTCAGTATAAAACCCCCCTTTTCTGCCCATTAATTTACCACCGTGAAAATCCGTAAGTAGCCACATGACAGTGTCAAATTCTCATTTAATAGAACCATCACTATGTACCCTGGAGGAAGCATTCCTTTCTTGAGAACTAAGACCTGTAGACAAGAAGAGCCCAAGCTTGCAGAGAGGAGAAGCAATAATTTTGTTAATGATATATTAGGGTAAACAAGGAGATAAGCCCCTCGCTGTCATTTCCATTTCTTGATTCCCAGGTCTGCGTAACGAGAGAAAAATCACCATAAATTGGACACTGCCCTGTTTTCGATGATATTATTCCAGCCCCACAAAGTATTGCCATGCATCTGGCAGCAAAATTTAGTCTTCAAAAGGCCATTCTATCAGACCAGCTGCTTCAGAGTGATGTAGAACATCATAGTACAAATGGATTCCATGTGCACAGAGCCATTGCTGCCATGTGTTAACTGTAGAATGAGTTCCTCGGCTAGAAGCCATGCTGTGTAGAATACCATATTGGTGAATACAACACTTTGTAAATCCACAGAAGGTGATTTTGGCAGAAGCATGGCAGGCAGGGAAGGCAAATGTATATCCAGAGTAAGTTTCCATTCCAGTGAGAACAAAATATCCCCCCTCTATAAAGGAAATAACTAATGTAATCTACTTGCTACCAGGTAGCTGGCTCATTCTCCTGGGAATGATGTCATATTGGGGCTCAGCATTAATCTCTGACAGCACACTGGGCACCCAGTCGTGGCAGTTGTCAGATCAGCCTTAATGAGCAAAAGTAGACATTGCTTAGCCCGTGCATAACTCCTTCCCTGCTGCCCTTGGCCACTTTGTTTATGAGCCATTGGAAAAACAGGTGGATCATCAAGTCTACTTCTTCTGCTAAAGTGGCTCTTTGGTGAGCATAGATGTGGGACACAAATATCTTCATGAATCTATGCCCAAGGTCTATTCACATACATCTTCCCAGTGTTCACTACCACCAACTTGCCAATCATGTCCCTTTTTTTTTTTTTTTTGAGACAGAGTCTGGCTCTGTTGCCCTGGCTAGAGTGCCACGGCGTCAGCCTAGCTCACAGCAACCTCAAACTCCTGGGCTCAAGCAATCCTCCTGCCTCAGCCTCCCAAGTAGCTAGGACTACAGGCATGTGCCACCATGCCTGCTAATTTTTTCTATATATATATTTTTAGCTATCCAATTAATTAATTTCTTTCTATTTTTGGTAGAGACGGGGTGTCGCTCTTGCTCAGGCTGGTCTCGAACTCCTGAGCTCAAACGATCCACCCGCCTCGGCCTCCCAGAGTGCTAGGATTATAGGCATGAGCCACCGCGCCCGGCCTCATGTTCCTTTTAATTGATGATCACCCAGCTAAACCATTACCCCCAGCCCATGAACCAATGGATATCTGACCATCTCTTTTTCCAGATAAAACTCTCCCCAAGGATTAGAACAGGCAAAAAATGTCTCTTTTTTCTGACTGTATTCATCATTCTACAAAAAGTTTTATTCAGTGCTATTAAACCAGAAAAAAAAAAAAAGAAAGAAAAGGCATAAATATTGGAAAGGAAAAGTATCTTATCTTTACTCAAAGATAACATGATTGTTTATGTAGAAAAACATAAATAAGCTAAAAAAATGCTACTGGAGCTCATAAGTGATTTTATCAATGCCACAGATATAAAGTTAATATTAAAATATCAGTTGTATTTCTATATACTAGTAAAAAACAATTGGAAAATAAAATAAAAATATAATATTTAAAATAGCATCAAATGACGTAAAATATTTAGGAATAAATTGAATAAAATATGTGTAAGATCTGTAGACTGAAATTGCCAAACATTGCTGGGAGTAATTAAAGAAGATCTAAATAAATAGAAATATGTACCATGTACATAGATGAGAAGACTCAATATTTTTAAGATGTGAATTCTTTCTGAATTGGTCTATAGATTTAAAGTATTCCCAAACATAATCTCAGGGGGTTTTTGGTAGAAATTGGAAAGACGATTCTAAAATTTATATGAAAAGACCAACTACCCAGGATAGCCAGTCTTGGAATAAAAGAATACTTTGGGGTACTTATATCACCTGATTTAAAACTTACTATAATCAAGATAGCATGGCATTGCATAAAGGTAGACTAATAGATTGATGAAAGCAAATAGTGAGTCCAGAATCAGACACACATTTACACAGTCATTTGGTTTTTTTTAACCAAGGCATCAACATAATTTAATAGAAGTAGGAAAAGTCTTTTTAACAAACAGTTTTGTGAAAAATGACTACCTATATGAAAAAAAATGCACCTCAAACCATATCCTACACTGTTCATAAAATTAATTTGAGGTAGATCATCCTAAATATAAAAGGCAAAATTCTCAAAGTTCTTGCAGAAAACATAGAGGATTATTTTTGCAACCCTGTGAGAGACAACCCAACTAGGCCCTGACCTGCAGGCTTCTGTGTTGGTCTTTGCATTGCCCAGTTTTAGCAAAATCCTGCCAAATTTGTTTAGCCATAATCTCCCACCCTTGATATCTGATCATCCTCCATATTTGATCAAGTTCCTCATCTCCCACCATTCACCTGCATCTTATCACCATTCAGCAGGTGATATCTCATCACCTGGGCTGCCTTTACCAAGAATCCTGTTAAGTCCGTTTCACCAGAATCCCCTCTTATCCTTGAAGTTTCCTCTCAGTAATTGCCCATTCACTGACCCCTACCTTGCTCCTTGGCTATAAGTGCCCACTTGTGCTTGCTGTATTTTGGAATTGAGCCCAGTTCTATACTAAGGTCTCTTTTCTCCTATTGCAATAGTTCCTGAATAAAATCTATTTTTACCCCTTTATCTACTGCCCAGCTCTGGTTTCTGTGATATTACTTCATCAATAAAAAGAACTAACTACTGATATATGCAACAGTATGTATAAACCTTAAAAAATTATCCAGAGTAAAAGAAGCTAGATACAAAAAAGTACATACTGTGTGATTCTGTTAATCTATGGTGAAAGATTTCAGAATGGTGGTTATCTCTGGGCAAAGTGTGTGGAGATTGAGTGGGAAGGGCTTAAGAGAACATTCTGGA
>NW_012156173.1:5520754-5521901 GCF_000956105.1 Propithecus coquereli
GTTTTCAAATACCCTAATAAGGAAACATATTTTTGAAAACTCAAGGTTGCATTATGTTTAGTTTATATTGTCCAATTCAAGAATAACTAGCTAGACTTTTTCAAGAAAATAAATTGGTCATTGTATTAGTCTACTTGGGCTTCCAAAACAAAATACTATTGACTGGGTGGCTTAAACAATAGAAACTTATTTTCTCATAGTTCACTGGCAGTCCAAGATCAAGGCACCAGCAAGGTTGGTTTGCGGGGTGCGGGGTGTGGAGAGTTTGCAAGTGTGCAAGTACGAGTGCCATTTGAAATCTCTTCCTTTAAAGACACTAATCCTGTTGAATCAGGGCCTCACCCTTATGACCTCATTTAACCTTAATCACTTCCCTAAAGGCCCCATCTCCAAATATAATCACACTGGGAATTAGAGCCTCAACATATAAATTTTGAGAGGGCACAAACATTCAGTTCATGACAGTCATGAAAATGTCAATTTGGTTTAACTCCAAAATCATAATGCATTGCCTTACTCAATAAGAATGAGTGAATTTCTGATTCTCAAAGCTTGAGTTCTCATCAGCAAACCAGGCCATTGTATCAAAGATAAATAATTACACTTCAAGACGTTTTCCAAATATAATGCAAATTAAATATCGTGTTAACCTATTGACAGAAGCATGTCTTATTAACAGCACTTACAAAAAGATATTTTAGTGCCTTTCATGCAATACCCAATATGCTCGGGACTGTTATTAAAGGAGGTATAATGACATGGTAGCAATAAGCCATATTGTTATAGACATAACTTTACTAATTCGATAGGAAGAGCAAAAAAAAAAAAATTTGAATAAAAAATTTAGCACTGCCAAATGAAGTAGTGATTTGAAGCAATTTTATAGATACATCGAAAGAAAACTTGTTAAATTAAGAAAAACAGGTTTTAGCATGAATTAACTTCAGAATTATTTCAGCTTATACTTTAGCTACCAAGTACAAGCATAGCTATGATAGGATAGCATACTGAGGAAGCACAGTTCTCAAAAAGTGAGAACTCAGATGTCCAAACACAGAAAACAAAAACAAGCCTGAAAAATACTGTCCTTGGAGAAATTAGAACTACAAAGGGTTGCTTTCTAAAGTTAAAATTTCTGTGGTAGGAC
>NW_012156173.1:5521951-5523321 GCF_000956105.1 Propithecus coquereli
AGCTACATGCTATATCTCTATAGGGGTGTGAGTTTCATGGGTATATACAATTGTCAAAATTCATCGCACTGAATAGGCACTTCAGTTAATCCTTGTCATTTTACTGTTTGTAATTGTACTTCTGTGGGGTGTCATTACACAGTAGGTGCTAGAATGTTTGCTTAATTTGAAATCAAATTATTTAATTATATCAATATGCACTTTTTTTTTTAAACTTGTGAACTGCCTTCAGCAGCTGTTTCCTGTCTTTATAAACCAGATTTTCCTGTCCAGGCCCTGCTCAACAGTTACCATTCTCATGCCCTTGAGCATTTGTTTCAGGACCTCTTACAGCTATCACTGAGCTCTTCTGACTGGTGATGCATTCCAAAGTAAGAAAAGTTACTTTACTTTTCCATTCTCAGTAAAGTCAAATGGTCCATAGGCTGCCTATGCACAATTACTGCTCAAGTTCACCTGCATGCTAAATTAAACTGTCTCCTACCAGGTTAAATTCCTAACTTAGCAAAATAGGTCATCATTTGCAAAAAGTTAAGCAAACCTGGGGGAATTATCTAGCATTCATTCTCATCATTTGGGTAGCTTTATGTACAATAAGATTCCTCTTGCAGTGGTTGTATATTTGAGTCCTTGAGTCCTAGAAGCAGACTCAAAGTTTGGCCTCACGTGCTGCTTCCAAAGGCAACAGTCAATATCCACTGGTCTGTGAGGGGCTGTCCATGCTGTCAAACCTCAGAATCTCTAATATTGTCCACAGGTGCCTGTAATGTCAGCTGAAAGACTTTGCCATTCTTATTCAGCCAGTGAATGAGGTCAACCATGATACTAGGGCAACAAATACAGATTGTGGTGCTTCAAGAAAGATGGTGAAAGGAATAAATAAAACACAAACATTCTTTAAAAGAACAAAACAAGCAAAAAAGAAGATAACGAACAAAAAAGAAAATTAAAGAACTAAAAAATAAAAAGATAGTGAGGAGAACATACACACACACAAGCATTATGGAGCCACCAAAATGTCCACTCAGTAGCTTTTATTGCAAATGCCTTTGAATAGTAGTACTGAATTTTTCTTAAAAACTCATAAGAAATAATTTCTTATTATCCACCTGAGAAATAATTTAAGCCTGTAGAACATACCTCCATGTTTTAACTTCTTTCATTCAGAAAATTCTCTCAATTAACACAGATCTTTCTGCAAAGAATCAATTTCATTAGTAATCTAGTGAATACAAATATGTGTAAATTATGGCTTTATGTCCTCTTATAGCCTTTTAGTAAGCTATAATTTTTGGTGGCCACAGTATGAGTTTTCAAAAATTCCTGATTCCGTTTAAATTTGTTTGGAATATTTGTATATTTTGTAGCTC
>NW_012156173.1:5535013-5536545 GCF_000956105.1 Propithecus coquereli
CAATTTAAATTTCCTCTCTTTGGTTATCTTCAGCCTAAACATTGCTGTTTAAATCCCTCTTAACTATTTACACTTTAGACTGAATGATACTGATAGTATTATTTTCCACATTCCTCCATTTCCTAAATACATATTCCTATATACACTTACAAATAGGCAGAATTAGTATCCTTGTACCCTCTACTATGCCTCTGTAAGTAAAAGCAAATAAAGGGGTACTGGAGGTAAAAATGAGAATCACAGCTGTCCTTTACTGAACTCTTATTCTGTACCTGCCTCTGTGCTGCAGAGCTCCTTATGTGTATGATCTAGTTAATACCCATGACAACCCTATGAGTAAGTTAGGTGCTATTATTATCTTCATTTTACACAGGAGGAGGCTGAGGCTTGAAGGAGTATAAGAACTTGCTGAAGGTAGAAAAGCCTCAAGGGGATCAGAATGTGTCACACCAAAATATGTCACTTTGGCATAATAATTAGTTTGAGTTGAAGGCAATTGAGAAAAAGCAGAGAAAGAGCTCTCTGTCCTTCCCCTATCTGCCTAAAAGTGGGATATAAATTCTTTTTGGGAAGGGGTTCCCTCCTCTCTCATGTCAGAAAGAGAATAACCCTTACCACTGAAGACAGAGACAGCACCTGGATGAGTCGATACAAACAAAAACTTTCTAAATAACCCTCATCTACCATTTACTTTCCCACAATTTGCCACTCCTCCAACCCAAACCCCCTTTACTTTGCCGAATCACTTCTCCACAATTTATCACTCTTTGTTAAAATGGTATATAGGCCCCCAAGTCTAACTGCTTCTGTGTTTTTTTCATTTCTTTTTCTATAAAGCCCCTGTACATGTACAAATATTAATATCAAGTAAATTTTGTATGCCTTTCTTCTGTGAATTTGTCTTTTATTAGTTTAACTCATAGACCCTGATTACAGAATATAAGAGGGTATAGGAAAAGTTTTTCTTTCCCTACATGCCACAAGTGGCAAGACCAGTATCATATCCCCTGTCTCCTCCAGAGCACAAACTTTTAACCATTATTTATAAGGGCATGATAATAAACTCTAAATTCATTTTTAAAAAACTAAATGGGAAGAGAGATAAGAAAAAGTCTGACATTCTCTTTTGTATAATGGCTTATTAATTGCTATAATTTGCTTGTCAACTAAAATGCTACTTTGGTTTTCTTTATTTGGTATGTGATCCAAAGACTGTTACCACACATGAATACACTAAAACATGATGTAACATGTTTCCTGTGAAAGTAAATTTGGTATTATTTAGAAAAACTTGAAGCCCATTCAATAGTTTATTTTTTTTTTAGCCCAGTTATAAACATAAAGTAGTTTCAAGATATAAACTCCTGCATAGAATGTCAGTGCAGTATGTCATACTCCGTAAAGAGATTGTATGAAACGGTTATTATTTTATGCCCAATTAAAGAGCAAAGAAGTTTAAAAAGAGCTGTGTCAATCAGAAGTAGTACCTGGAGGTCATTAATTGAAAGACACTATCTCAAAAAGATGGTGAT
>NW_012156173.1:5536595-5538442 GCF_000956105.1 Propithecus coquereli
TCATAACTTGCCTGGGAAAGAGAGAACAAGGAAAGATAAAAGAGAAGCCAAGGAGAACCTTGCCTGCCAAGTAGAACATCAGTCAAGGCAGCATTCAGTGGGACTTAACAGTGCATCCTGGCACAGGACCAAATTAGCTAGGTGAATAATTTAGCCATTAAAGAGACCTGAGTCACGAGAATAAAGTGGTAAAAGTCGAGTTTAAAAGGAGACATTTTTTTCACCAATGAAATATTTTCTAATAAGTAAAGAGTATTAAGAATCCTTTTAAACTGATACCGATTAAAAGGAGTTTTGACGACCTGGATTGCCAGTCTGATAAAACTTCTGTAACAGAGCTAGTGTATGATTTTTTGGTTTGTTTTTTAAACCAAGCTTTGGTTAGGTAGATCTGGAGGAATGAGAGCTGTAGGAAAGTCATTGGTAATTTGATCCAGCATTCAAATAGCAGTTCTTGAAATAAAGAATAAATTTCTAAACTATAATTATTGGCAAAATTGTAAGTTATAAAAATGTCATTATGTGTTTAAAAGTATCTCATCTTTCCAGAGAAAAGAGTCAGAAAAATAAAAGAATCCAATAAAGTATTGTCTTAAAAAAATCTCTGGTACATGCCATCTAACATAATTTATTTAAGATTTTATGATAGGTAGCCTGAACACAGGAGTGCTACCGAGTTCGTAAGACACTTAATAGGAGAGATGAAACTCATGAAGCAAGGCAAACATATTACAACTACCTAGACCATGCCTGTCACATAATAGTTTCCCTATAAAGATTTGTTGATGCATCAAATGCTTGGCTTAAAGGCCATAATAGTACGGCATCAATTTTTTATGAGATGCTTTCTAAATATCTTGTATTTATCTTCTAAATGTAACTTTGCTATATATAAGACTGACTCTTTCTTTTATTGTTTTATAACTAACAGACACACACTGAGTTATTAGCTTAGCTTTGCTTTTCTTTCTATATTTTCTCTTAAATCTTTATGAGGGATGGCTTGGGAACTATATGTTTTACATCCAAGTTTGCCTCCAAGCCCATCCTATGTTAAAAGAGTGTGGAGAAAGAGCAATAGAAAACTTTATAAAGTATACCTTCAGCCCAGAGCCAGAACCTGTGTTCAGAAGTTTGCTGGGGATGAGAGAAAGATCAATGCTGTGAAGGGAAAAATGAGATAGGTAAGAAATCTACCGATCTGTATGAAGAAAGCTGCAGGACTTTGGTCTCTGGAGACAGGTAGACTTGGGTTAGGGTGCTGGCTCTACCGCTTAACCTAAATGAGCTTCAGTTTCTTTATTTGCAAAGTGGGGCTGATGGTGAGTATGAAGATTGTAGAGAGGTTCTAGAAGGTTCTAGAATATAGCAGGGACTCAAAAAATACTATTATTATTCCAAGGAACTTTTGGTGCAGTAAAAACATAATGATAAATATCATCCAGGAAATAAAGAGGATTCTGGGTAGATGATAGTCTAAACACCATTCCCAATGACAATACAGGAGCAAATCACATTGGAGCCAAGGAAAGCTAGGAACTATTGAGCTCTTGGGCTTTAAGGAAGTACTGGGAGCTGTTCTCCCACAGGTCTAAGAAGCTTGCCAAACTCTCTGCTGTCCTCAGTATCCTCTGGCTGAGGTGCAGATCCAACCTGGATGGCTTGCCATACCTGTGACATTAGCATCCACCAACTCTGATTCTCACCATGGTTGAGTGAGTCCCACTGCCATGTTCAGAAACCTAAACTTCAGACCCTTCAGGACATGGCGATTTATACTTTGGGGCACTTCTTCCCACTGGAAGAGTATTGGAGTAGGGAGAATGGAGTATAACAGGAAGAGAAAC
>NW_012156173.1:5548632-5551744 GCF_000956105.1 Propithecus coquereli
AATACCTTTCCTCTCCATCATAAGGGTCCCGGCCAACACTCCTGTAACAAAAGACAGGTTAATAAGAGCGTAACAAATTTACTTAATCGAAGTTTTATGTGACACAGGAGCCTTCAGAAATGAGGACCCGATGACTCAGGGAAAACTGTCTATTCGTATGCTTACATTCAAAGAAGAATGGACAGCCGTGTAAAAATGTGATTGGATCCAAGAGTATTACCTGATAGTAATAGACTTAGGGAGAAACCCAGCAAGGCCTGTCTGTTCAGATTCTTCTTAGCATCTCTGTGTGCACTCCTTCCTCCCGGCCATAGGGCAGGACCTGTTCTGGAATGAGGGTCTTATGACCTACTTCCAGACAATGTAGGTCAGAGAACTTCTTCATGGCCAGCTCCTACAAAGAAAGGTGGGGGAAATTTAGAGTAATATTTCTAGTTTCTGTGACCCACCTCGGGGAAGAAGAATTTTGGTTTCTATGGCCTGCCTTGGGGGAGAAAGGAGAGTAGGAGGAAGAAGGCAGAGATCAGAGAGATTTTGCTTCTGAGGCCCTTCCAATGACCTTCAGTGCAAAGTACTCAGCATGCCAAAGCACCATGCACTGGTAGCTTTCTGAGCCCCAACACAGAATTGTGACCCAATGACTGGTGAGGACTCACTGCCTATGCCCATGCCTCTCCCAAGTGCACCACATGCCCATGTCTCCACATCACATGTATGAACAATTGCCTTGAAGGAGTATTTTCTGAAAGGTGTCCAAAAAGGGAGCTTCCCCTTCGAATTCCTGATGCTTCCTTTCCCCTACCATTTCTACAAGAGGCGTTGTGCATGTCAACCCTTTCCCTGATTGTCCCAAGCCAGAATAAAAGGTCTGTCTTGCCTCAGCTTAGGCTGCTGGGCAAAAGAGCCAACCCCTGATCCTGACTGTCGCAGCAGAGCCTTCTGTGTGGTCCAGTGGAGAAAATACTCTGTGGGTAGTCAGGAAATTGGAGATCTACTCCTTGTCCAATACTGAGGGCAGGTGGCAGAACCAGCCCTGCTGGACTCCAAGTGAAGCTTTTATGTCTTCAGTTTTCAGTGCTCCTTAAAAAAGCACGGGCTTTGTATTCATGCATCTTTTGGTATGAATCTCTAACACTCGCGAGCTTCAACGATTAGATTTACCTCTCTGAACATCAATGTTCTCCTTTATAAAATGGAGAAACTACCTACATCATGCCACTTAGGATTAAATGAAATAATATATGTCGCATTGTACTGTCTACATATAGCAAGTGTTTGGTATATAATAATCTCAATAAATGAACTCTCCCTGCCCGGAGCTTATCTCTCCATCTTGTTTCCTAACAAACCCACTTTAATTAAATTCCAGAGAGAAAAAGATATCGACTTGTGTATTTTTGGCTAACAAGGTATAATAAAGGTTCCCTCCTAAGCATATTGGTGTTTTAATAAGAAATTACACTATAATGGTCATACTTAAGGCAGGGAGGAGAAGCCGATAGGGATTGAATCTGGCGGGGCTGGAGAAACTATGCAGAATACTTGGCTTTACAGCAGTTTTTATGTAAGGCTTCTAAAACTTAAATTGTCAATATTTTAAAACAGGTGGGCTCTCAAGATCATTGTCAGTCACACCTCAGTGTGGTTTAGCTTTTCAAATACCTTTACGGAAGGAAAATTTTAATGTGTGTGTGTCGAGCGGAGGAGGATGCAGTTCATGTAACCTGGATATTAAAGAATGAAGAGAGAAAGAAAAGATACAGAATATGGAATAAAACCTTCATGTAATTCGCAACCAGGATTATAAGGATAAAATGAAATTGCTGGTATAAATAAGTGCTTTTGCATGAAATGGTTAAAAATATTAATGTATGGTATTTTCATTTCTTATTCTTTATTTTGAATTTCTGTACTCGAAGGCATGTTTCCAATACCCTTGATCATCATTATGATCCCACACTTACTGTAAATTCCCATAGAAACTCATACTTCTTCCTGTTGAACTATTGCCGTACAAATCATAGTGTTTTCCTAAGATGTCACTGTTTAAAGTTCCATTGCCGTATTTGTGGTAAACTCTGTTGTGTACGGTAATACGTGATAACGACAATGCACAGTGCCTAAAAGCTCTACTGACTAGAAATTCTGTGGTCAGTAAAAAGAAATTATATAACATTAGTTGCCAATATGCTGTTGAGGGAAAAGTCTTCACATTTCTCCAGCCCACTCTGTGCCCCTGTCACTTGCCACTAATGGTGGGTTTTGCAAATAGGTTGGGGTAAGTGGACCCTGGAGTACTATTCTCTGTTCCCCAAAACCATAGCCAACCCTTCCACTTGGTAATTTCAACTCAGTGGTGGGCAAGTTTTGGTGTATTTAACTCCCACACAACTTTCCTCTGTCGATTCTATCAGAAACTATGTATGTCTAGTCCTATTGATTTGACCACTTTCATTATTTCCTTATTTACATAAAACATTTTTTAAAAGAATAGTTTGACCGAAGATGCAGGTCATCTTGGACTTTCCCATCACCTGTGTTCAATTGGTGGTGGTTTGTCTTTTTGTTCTTTGATGTTTTGTGTTGTTTTGTTTTGGTTTGGTTTGCTTTGCTTTTACTTTTTTGAGCATTTACTATTTAAATAAAAAGTGATGGTAGCGATGGTTACTATTTCCATGTCCCTTTGAGCTTTTCCCTTAAAATTCACTTCTCTTTCACAGGTAATTGGCTTTCAGGTCAGATCTCTGCTAATTGTTGGTGTAAAGGGGATGCGCCCCTCCATCGGCCAGTGCTGGCCACGTGTGTGCCCCGGCCCCTGTCTGCAGTGCTGCCTGTGATTATGGCTCTTGCTGGCAGCTCGGTGGCCCATGGGATTATGGGGCAGAAAGCAGAAAAGGAATTTTGAATTACAGGGGGAAATGATGCTTAAAAAAGGCAACAGTCTACTGATGTCTTTTTTTTTCACTGTAAGATATTTTCATACAGTTTTTTCTTCATTTCAATCAAGTATAGTTGGTTGCACTTCTTAAGGAACTGTATTTAACTATATAATGTGTTTTGGTGAAATAATCCCAGAAGATGCTACTGGAAAAATATTATCTATTTTTATATA
>NW_012156173.1:5551794-5552964 GCF_000956105.1 Propithecus coquereli
TGAAGCTGCAGCTGTGAAAAGCTGGTGCTGGTGAGTGGAGCAGCAGAGACTAGAAGACAGAGAATGGGAATTAAGGTAGAAATAACTAACAAAGACGACTGTGCAGATGTGCTGTAATGGTGTTCAGAGTAGATATTCAAGTCTGTCTGTGTGTAGCAAATACAAACTTCAACCCACAAAATAAAGAAAAGACGAACTATATTGTAATTTTTAAAATAAAGTACCTTTTAATTTCTATTATAGGCTCCCAATCCACCAAGACAGACTCATGGCCAGAGGCCTGGGCAAAAAGAACATTCCAGATGCCCATGTGTAGGCATCCTGCAGGGGCGGCAGCAGGCTTATTGCTAACTTGACACTCACTGGGCCATCGGTATTTTACTTACGATGTCTTTAATGATTTCGGACTTTTTTTAAGGCTCATACTTTGTTATTTGTTATCATTCTCTTATAAGTGATTTTCGAACAAGCAAAAGCACGTTAAAGGAAAAGTTGATTTGATGCATTTGCAAGGCAGAGTCTACGGATTTCTTTTTGCATTCTTTTTTGCTCGTTTAATGGAACAAACAGTGCAATTTTTATCCCTTCTGTTTTTAGAGCAGTGGCTGTAAAAGTAATTAATGGCTAAAGAGACTCTAGCACATCCCACAGAAGGCCATTCTGCGTTCAGCACGAGCTCTGGACCCACGGCTACCACTTCTGCTCACTCAGACCTCCAGGCAGCATTCTGGTGAAGGCTGAAGGACTCTCCCAAACTTGGAATCTCCTCAGCACCCTGATTCATTCTGGCCACTGACACCCATAAAGAAAACTTGTGTCAACAGGTGTTTTCATACTATTTCCAATAATGACTTTAGTACACATATAAGAATTTTTTTTTAATCTCTGGAAATTGACAATGATGACCTTAGACTTCCTATGTGTAATTAGTAAAGAAGTGAGAATAGTCATGAATTTTATAAAAGGTTAAGCATTTCCCACTGATTTTTTTTTCTTTCTGTTTTCAATCTCTACTTTCTTCTTTTTGTCTCTCTACCTTCCTTCAAAATACAATTGTGCAAAAAAATTTCCACAGTTAAATAATTTCAAGAATAATAAGGAGGCCTTCCATTCAGGTATAATAAGGTTAAATAATTTCAGGTATAATAAGGAAGTGTGCCATCTGTATAG
>NW_012156173.1:5554149-5557703 GCF_000956105.1 Propithecus coquereli
ATATTTATTTATCAACTCATTTTATACTTACTAACAAAAAGAAGCCCATTACCTATTATCATCAGAGCAATGATATCACCATATGGTCATGTAGGTACTGAAAAACTCCACTGCATACTCATGAGGGAATGAGAATGAGGAAGGCAAATAACTCCTTAGTATTTGCTTTTTAAGAACCTGTTTGAGAATGTTTGCTTTGAAATATTGTGATGTCTATAAAAATTATCAAATCAAAATAAGGAACTACAATTTATTATACTAGGATTCTTAAAATTAGTTTTCATTGATCCGAAAAAGTATATTTGCATTGTAGAGCTTGTGGGTAATGAGTTTGAATCCCCATCCTTCCGCATAGCAGTTGAATGGCCTTGGGCAAGCTATTTAAGCTTCCTGGTCCTTGGCGTAGTCACCTGTAAAGTAAAGACAATATGAATATACCTACCCCTTGGGGTGGTTGAGATGAACAAATAACTTAATACATAATATTAGTCAGGGTTCCCCAGAGAAACAGCCCCAATAGGAGCTATTAATATATATGTACACACACACACACAACACACACACACACACACACACACACACACGATGAATTTTAAGGAATTGGCTCACATTATGGAGGCTGGCAAGTCCAAAATCTGTAGGCTGGACCAGAAGGCTGGAGACCCAGGGAAGAATCAATGTTGCAGTTTAAGTCTATAGGCCATCTGCTGGCTGAATTCTCTCTTGCTTCAGAGAAGGTTAATGTTTTGTTCTATTAAGGTCCTCAACTGATCGGAAAATTATGGAGGCAATCTGCTTTACTCAAAGTCCACTGATTTAAATGCTAATCTCATCCAAAAACACTCTCACAGGAACAACCAGAATAATGTTGGATCACATATGGGCACCATGACTCAGCCAAGTTGACACATAATATTAACCATATAAAACACTTTGCATGGTGTCTGGCATATACAAACTCTCAACAAATGTTACGTATTGTTAGCATTGCTTTGAGTGTATTGTTTGTTTTTAGGTATTGTTGCATGATAAATCAAGTAATACAAAAAGCACATTTTTATTTTCATAAAGAAAAAACCCATACAACCCAAATGAGAATGTATATATACACATATACACACACACACACATGTACAGAAGTAATAAAGGTTAACTTGGCTTCCCATACTTAAAAATACTTCATATTTTTTGTCACTATATAAGAAGATTCAGACAAATCAATGGAAGAAAATACATAACCAGAAACAGATCTTAATATACATAGTGATATATGATAAAAATTGGTATCTCAATGTGGAAGGTAAGTCAATTATTTCATACACAGTGTTTAAAAAGTTATTGAATTGTTTTTAAAAATTACTTGATATAATCACTTTAACCACAAAATAAATTCCAGTTAGATTTGAGTGAAATGCTAAAAAAAAAACACCAAAAAATGCAAAAGATAATCTATAGATTCATCTATAGATAAATATTTAGCTTATCTTTAGGTAGGATTTCTTAGTTTAGAAACCATTGGAGATGTTACAAAATATCTATATATTTATTACATTAAAATTACAATGCTACAGATAATTCATTGAGAAAGAATACTTACACATATCTAACGTACAGTGATTATTATATTCAAAATATGAAAAGCTTGTATAAATTGATAAGAGGAATCTAAGACCCCACTGGAAAAAATGACAATGGCATCATACTTGTCTGTCAGCTTCCTTTGAGTCACAAGGATAAAAAAAGAACAGGGTCCTTACAGTAATGGAAATTTATGTAGAATTCTTGGGAATGAGGAGTTAGAGGGGAAATAATCCCTTAACTAGCAGTCATCTGGGATCCCACCGTCACCTGAACTGGGATAAAGTGTTGGCTTCGAGGACAATTATGAGAATTGTCCTGTTTAGAAACAAAATCTCTTTGTTTACCCTTCATTTGTACTTCATAAAAACTGAAATTAACTAGATTGTTTGGTAACATTAGATGGGTTGAAAAAGTTGATTTATGGCATACATTTTGAGGAGATTTGTAACACCAACAAATGAAAAGTGGATATTTTCTAGATTTTCTGTTGTTTTAACTGATACATAATGGCTCGTTTTAAACATTTCAGCCCTAATCTTCCTCCTTCTCCTTTTTGTGAGATTTTATGGTCTTGCCAACTATAGTTTTTTCAGATGTGGGGGTGGAAAAAGTGCAATACCTTTCCTCTCCATCATAAGGGTCCCGGCCAACACTCCTGTAACAAAAGACAGGTTAATAAGAGCGTAACAAATTTACTTAATCGAAGTTTTATGTGACACAGGAGCCTTCAGAAATGAGGACCCGATGACTCAGGGAAAACTGTCTATTCGTATGCTTACATTCAAAGAAGAATGGACAGCCGTGTAAAAATGTGATTGGATCCAAGAGTATTACCTGATAGTAATAGACTTAGGGAGATACCCAGCAAGGCCTGTCTGTTCAGATTCTTCTTAGCATCTCTGTGTGCACTTCTTCCTCCCGGCCATAGGGGAGGACCTGTTCTGGAATGAGGGTCTTATGACCTACTTCCAGACAATGTAGGTCAGAGAACTTCTTCATGGCCAGCTCCTACAAAGAAAGGTGGGGGAAATTTAGAGTAATATTTCTAGTTTCTGTGACCCACCTCGGGGAAGAAGAATTTTGGTTTCTATGGCCTGCCTTGGGGGAGAAAGGAGAGTAGGAGGAAGAAGGCAGAGATCAGAGAGATTTTGCTTCTGAGGCCCTTCCAATGACCTTCAGTGCAAAGTACTCAGCATGCCAAAGCACCATGCACTGGTAGCTTTCTGAGCCCCAACACAGAATTGTGACCCAATGACTGGTGAGGACTCACTGCCTATGCCCATGCCTCTCCCAAGTGCACCACATGCCCATGTCTCCACATCACATGTATGAACAATTGCCTTGAAGGAGTATTTTCTGAAAGGTGTCCAAAAAGGGAGCTTCCCCTTCGAATTCCTGATGCTTCCTTTCCCCTACCATTTCTACAAGAGGCGTTGTGCATGTCAACCCTTTCCCTGATTGTCCCAAGCCAGAATAAAAGGTCTGTCTTGCCTCAGCTTAGGCTGCTGGGCAAAAGAGCCAACCCCTGATCCTGACTGTCGCAGCAGAGCCTTCTGTGTGGTCCAGTGGAGAAAATACTCTGTGGGTAGTCAGGAAATTGGAGATCTACTCCTTGTCCAATACTGAGGGCAGGTGGCAGAACCAGCCCTGCTGGACTCCAAGTGAAGCTTTTATGTCTTCAGTTTTCAGTGCTCCTTAAAAAAGCACGGGCTTTGTATTCATGCATCTTTTGGTATGAATCTCTAACACTCGCGAGCTTCAACGATTAGATTTACCTCTCTGAACATCAATGTTCTCCTTTATAAAATGGAGAAACTACCTACATCATGCCACTTAGGATTAAATGAAATAATATATGTCGCATTGTACTGTCTACATATAGCAAGTGTTTGGTATATAATAATCTCAATAAATGAACTCTCCCTGCCCGGAGCTTATCTCTCCATCTTGTTTCCTAACAAACCCACTTTAAT
>NW_012156173.1:5568648-5602644 GCF_000956105.1 Propithecus coquereli
CCCTGACCATGTTCCAGCCTCTTAACAAAAACCCTAAGGGCCCCTTAAGAGAGGACCAAACATTTTATGTCCTTGTAAGTGTTTTCAGTCTAGCCTTCTGACCTCCTTGAGATCATGAAAACATTTTTTTTTCTTCAATTCCTTTTATCTAAATGTCTTGGACAGTTCCATAAATGGATTTGTTGATAATAACTATGAACATGTTTTCTTTTAAACTATCTCCCTGATGAGTATTTGGTGGTTTTAGAAAGAGAAGTGTTTGCACATTAGCGTGGGGTTTTACAACCTGAAGGTTAAATGGATGAAGTTGCCTCTGAATGACCTTTACCGAGGCAAGGTTGTGTGAAAAAAATCTTACATTTTAAAAAGTCTTCTATTTGATAGGGCCACAGAAAGGCTTGCATCACCCAGGGCTAGCTTTTGGAAGGACACAGACTTATATTTCCCTATTGTCAATCCCAAGTCAATAAAGTTTCTAGATTTTCTAAAGGTATAGATCTGTACCTTAGGCTTGTTTGGTAGGTGGAGCAGAAAGGATAAGTTTATCATTTGACTGATCAGTAAGACTGTTTGGTATCTGGCCAGACCAAAAATATATTTTAATGGGGACCTCTCTTTGCCATGTTATTCTCAGTTTTTGCTCAAAGTATCTTTAATGACTATACTTTGTTGGCATCAGGGTGGGCTGCTAATGAGAAGACCCCGGACCCTGCGCAAACTGATAAGCAAAAGAGCCCAGGAGAACGTAATGAGCCCTTGATCTGAAAGAATTGGTGGAAGATTCAAAGAGTGACAAGAGCTATTTCTACCTAGCAGGGCTGGCCTGAGTGTAAGAATTAAGCCCTCCCGGAACTCATTGGTAAGCACAGTTCAGAGCCCTTGGTATTCACTCAGTGCATTTTTAAAAATGGATGAATGAATGAATGAGTGAGAAATTCCATTTATGTTAAATCTCTGATCAGAACATATATTAATACCACTGAATGTGAACTAAGGTGCTGGGCAGGACCTTGTCTGTCTTACCCTTGAAAATTTACCTAAGAGACAATGTGGTTGGGCATGTTGCTATTTGGGGGTGCTGGTTCCAGGCTGAGTTGAAGTTTTTTTTGTTTTTTTTTTTGTTGTTGTTGTTCATTTATTTGTTTGTTTGTTTGTTTTAATGAGATGAAGGCCCTTAAGGATGGGGCTAGCATTGTCAATGCACTGTCTTCACTACACCACTGCTGCAGATTTGCCTTGGGCTGTTTGTGCTAATAACGAAAGACCAGTCTCAGCAAAGGGTGAGAAAAGATAGGCCTTGTGAGGCACAGTTTCATGGAAGACAATTTTTCCACGGACCCAGGGCTGGGGGGATGGCTTTAGGATGATTCAAATGCATTACATTTATTGTGCACTTTATTTCTATCATTATTACATTATAATATGTTATGAAATAATTACACAACTCACCATAACGCAGAATCAGTGTGAGCCCCAAGCTTGTTTTCCTGCAACTAGACAGTCCCATCTGGGGGTGATGGGAGAGAGTGGCACCCGAAATGTGTTGCTTATATCCAGTCTAATCTGTAATCTCGTTTTGGTTGCTGTCACTGCAGAAAACCCTGCTTCCCAAAGATAGGATGTTAGAAATGGAAGCAGGCCTTGCAGTGCTTTTGTGGCAATCTCAGGATATTCCACTTTGACTTTAATCCAGAACCAATGGAAGTTCGAAGTTGTCTCAAACATACTCTTAAGGCCAACGTCATTTGCTATCTCAAGCAGTTGATCCTCTTCTAGCACAGATAAAGTCAATACACCTGGCTTATTCACAAATAGGTCATGGATCCATTCCTTCCCAGTTCAGGGGTCTTTTGTGGTTGGGAAGTAATACTCAAACTCTTTTGAAAGCTGATATAGGTGATCATGCACCAACTGGGAGAAATAAGGCCCTGGCTCAGTCTCTTTCAAAATCTCTGCTAATGTTTGAAACATGTCAAAAATCCCAATGTTCACTCCTCGCCCCCATAATTCCAGTTTGGTTTGAATGCAGCCACTTTATCTGCCAACCTGAACACAGTTGTCATTCTCCCCTAAAGTGACAGATTGAATTCATTGAGCAGGTTGCATATGTCACACAAGTAAACAAGTTTTGCATCCCATTCTGTGTCACTGAAATGTGCTGTCAGTGGTGACTTTTTTTCTAAAATAAATCTCTGGAGCAGCTCTCATAACTCAAAAATGCTGGCCAGTGATCTACCTGTAGAAAGCCATCTCACTTCTATGTATAAGAGAAGACACATGTGCTCTGCATCCATCTCCTCACAGAGCTGCACCAACAGACGTGAGTTAAGGGCATGTACTTTAATGTGGTTGATAATTTTAATCACATCCTGCAAAACATTGGCTAGTTCAAATGATATTTTTCGGCTAGCCAGCATTTCTCTATGGATGATACAGTGCGTAGACTCACATTCAGAAGCGATTTCCTTGACCTGAATAGTGAAACCAGAAAGCCATCCAGTCATGGCAGCTACTCCATCTGTGCATATATTGACACAAAATTCAGTTTTCCTGATATGTGATCATTCAAAGACTTGAATAGTTCTACAACTGTGGTGTTGGTTGGCAACAAAAGTGCACATAACATATCCTCATGCACATCCTCCTGAAAAATATATCGCACAAAAACAAGCATTGTTGCCTCGTTGTCAACATCAGTAGACTTGTCAACCTGTATTGTGTACCACAATGACACATTAATCCTTTCTAGCAATTGTGCCTCAGTATCCTCTGCTATTTCATCAATTCTTCTAGTTTTGGTGCTAGCCAAGAGAGGAACATGTGCCACTGTTTGAACTGCTAAAAATTCACAGCAAATGTCCTTACCAGCAGGTAGGATCAACTCTTCACCAATAGTAAAGGGCTTCTTAGCTTTAGCAATGTGGTTAGCCACGAAGAATGATGCTCTCAATGCAGACACTTTTGATGAAGTGGTGGCCTTCAATAGTTGCTTCTGTTCTTCATGTTTACTTTTTTTTCTTTTGAAAAACTCCAAAGGCTTGTCTTGTAATGCAGAGTGCTTGGTCTCCATGTAATGAAGCAGTTTTGAAGGTTTCATGGCTTTGTTGGATAGCTGGTTGCCACATATTATACAAAGTGGGCTCAGAAAATGTGAATCACCTGTTGCAGTGAACCCCTAATTTAAGGAAGACTCTTGGTATTTTCTTTTAAATGCAGCTTTCATTCTATTGGCAGTCTTGAAGTCTTCTGCTGTCTCATCATTGGATCTTTTCCTCCCTTTCGAAGAAGTTCTCTAGTGACATTTGTTTTTTACTCATTTTTCGTAGCGTTAGTGTGTGGGCTTACCGAAACTGTGACTGAGACAAGTATGCAGTGTGGTAAATGTGCACAGACAGAATTGGTAAATAAAGTAATGGGTGGGCCATGGGCAGACTAAAGTAAGTGTCAGATTCTGACTTAAAGCCTGCCACCAGATGCAGCTTAATTGTCACTTGCCACTTGCTGATAAGGTTTTGATATGAGTCTGTAAACAACTGATTTATTATGGTCTCTGTGCAGTTAAACCTCTTTGTTAATGATAATCTGTATTTACAGCCACTCCCAAGTGCTAGCATCACTGCCTCAGCTCCATCTCAGATCATCAGGCATTAGATTCTTATAAGGAGCGCACAACCTAGATCCCTCGCATGTACAGTTTATAGTAGGGTTCGTGCTCCTATAAGAATCAATGCTGCTGCTCATATGACAGGAGGCAGAGAGCAGGCAGTGATGGGAGCAATGGGGATAGGCTGTAAATACAGATGAAGCTCTGCTTGCTCACCTGTCACTCACCTCCTGCTATGCGGCCTGGTTCCTAACACTCCATGGCCATGGTACCAGTCCATGGCCTTGGGGTTGGGGATCACAGGTGTAAGGTCTTCAAGATTCTAAAAGACAATTTTGCTGAGGTCAAGACAAAAGACATTGGAGAGCTAGACCTATGGCTCTTGCTCCATTCTTAAAGTAGACTTGCTCTCCTATCCCAAGGACTAAAACATTGACATAGTACGTATAGTCCAATGGCTAACAGTGACCTTTCTGAGAAGCATGGTGCATCCAGGATACTTCTGCTTTGTGTTAATGTTTCTCCCCTTCTAATCTATTATTTCCAAGCTTGCAGATCAATGAATGGCTTTACTATATAAGAGTTCAGTTGAGGTGGGGAAGGCAGGAATGTAAATTTGCAGGGAGGAGGAAAGAATGATCACAGCTATAAGGTCCCGTAAGAGTTGGCAGGAGTTGGACCACAGAATGGAATGGGACATGCTGAATGAAGCTCTGTCTATCTTGTACACATCAGTTACTCTGAGGAGGGAGCCAGGAAGTAGGCAGTGGGGCATGTGGGCTGTTGGAGTAGCCAGGTCTGCTGAGAAGACATGTGTAAGGGAGAATTATTGCTTTACCAGAAGCATTGACCAGAAATAGATGCTGAAATGTCAGTGCAAGATGGATGAACTCAGAGTGGTATTTGAATGTGAATGGAATGCTGGAGAAGCTATGGAGAGGTCAAGACAAAAGGGGAGATGTTGAGAAGCTCATTGGAGAATTGGGAGTGAGAGAAGGTTGTTTGCTATGGTGAGCTGACAAAAATGGGGAAAGAGCTACTATCCCTTTGACAAGTGACCAGTAACTATGTCAGAGAGGCAATGTTAGTGAACCAGGTCACAACAAAAGCTGAAGAAAATGCCTGACAAAGTCAAATGTCTAAAGTGAATATAATTTTATAGAGTTTGTAAAAATCTGATGGTTTTCACTTTCTTGGAAGTTGGGTGTTACTAGTGTGTTCATTGCCCTTCTGGGAAATGTGTGCACCTGTCATAGATGAAAATATTGCCAAAGTGTCTTCTGCATGAATAAAACACAAAGGCGGGGGCTATATTTTATAACTGAGAAAAGACTAGAACTAGTTCTTAAATGCTTCCTTGGGAGTTCAAATAAAAACTTAGAACATATACACTGATCATGCTGTCCTAATTAAAATATATCAACATTGATGACAATTATGACTGTGGGTATCAACACAAATGAGTATCACTCAAAAAAAAAAAAACAGTGCAGTTTCCACATAAATGTTGTTGCTGTCATTATTTTAATTTTAAATAGGATATGCAGAAATTCATGAAAATAACATGTTATTTATACCTTCAGTATTCATCCTTATCAATAACAGTACTTCTAGAAATCCTTTAAGAGACTCTTGTGTTTGCCTTTCCATCGCTCTCCCCTCCTCCTCCAGGGCACCCTTTTCTGCTGACTACCACCTTGTGGTAACTCCAGGAGCGCCCATGTTGCAGGACCCTGACTCTCCTTTGGCCCTAAGGTGGGCCACTCAGGCTCTTTTTATTTGAACTTGAAACCAAATAGAGCACGAGGAAGATCCTCTTTCATGTCAGAAGCTGTGGAATGCAAACTTTGGAAGGTGCCTGTAGCCATAGCTCCTACCATGTACAAAAATCTTTCTACAGTGAGAAACACTGAGATTGACACCAAAAAGAGCAGAGACAAGACATGGAGTGATAGCCCTGTCAGCATTCAAGCCCCTGGTTCCACTTACTTCTCTGGATCACTACCCATCCTGGGATTTGGTTGTTCAGCAGTTCCTTGGGTTGCCTGAGACAATAAATGCCCAGTTATTCTAAGTAGGTATTGCCTGGGTTTTTGGTCATTTAATCCAAGAATCCTATTCAGAGGATTTAGCAAAGTCCTAGGTATGAATAGTGAAAGAAATATTGGGGCAGATTATTTCAAGAAGCAGTAATTAGAAATATTAAACCATAGTCAAACCTATTCATGGCATGTTAGTATAGGTGCCACTGGCCACAACCCATATATGGTCGTTTAAAATATGTTGCCAATTCTTTGACCTTCACTCTCTCTTCATAAGGTTGGATCTAATCTCCTCTCCCTTCGAATATTGACCTGCTTAATGACTTGCTTCTAACAAATGAAATATGACAGAAGTGATGTTATGTGACTTCTAGAACTCGATCTTAAAATGGATAGTTTCGCCTGGCTTTCTTTCTCATGGGTCACTTGTTCTGGGAGAAGCCAACTTCCAGGTGGTGCAGACACTCGAACAGCTTTGGGAGAGGCCCACATGGAGAGAAACTGAGGCCTCTGCCCAACAGCCAGCACCAACCTGCTAGCCACGTCCCAGTTAAACATCAAGATGACCCTGAACCAGAACTACCTAGCCAAGCCACTCCTGAATTCCTGACCCACAGAGATAATAAAATGTTTAATGTTGTTTTAAGCCACTATGGATGTGGAACATTTATTACATAATAATGAATAACTAACACTATGTCCAAGATTAAAGGAAATTATTCTAAAGAGATTAGTCAATTAGCTTCAGTAGTAAGTGATGGCAGAAGGTCCTAAAATAGGCAACCCAGTCATAGAAATAATTGGAGTTCAGGATGTAGAACTTTGGTCCCTTGGAACTAGGGTTCCTTGTAGACAACACACCTGTTGAAAAATAGGTAGGAATAGAATCACCTAGTCCAAAAAAAAAAAAAAAAGGGGACATAGAATAATGTAGTAGTTAAGATACAGAGTTTGGGAATCAAACAAATTTAGCTTCAAATCTTGGCTCCACTAGCTTCTGTTCGAACTTATTACCTGCCTATAGTTTTTAGGGTTTTATTTGAGGGTAATTTCAGACTTATAAAAATGTTGCAAAAATTATCAAAGGAGTTCCTATGTACTCTTCACCCTCCTTCCCCAAATGCATAAGAAGTTTGCATAAGAAAAAACAAAACAAAACAAACAACAACGAAGACACAAGAGTTCTAATATCAAGTCATGAATAATTTTTCCCATGAATAACTTGTCTCAATTTATATTCGTAAAACGCATATTCATGTCACTTTCTCCTGTTTTCTTTTTCTCTTTTCCTTGGTCTGACTTTTTCCAGGACGCCTGGGTCGTCCTTTTCTCCCTGCTGTGTCAAACTGTCCTTTCCCATCGCAAATTAACATATCTAAGCTCATTTCTGTCTCAAAAAAGATGCAGTCAGGAGTTAAGACACCAGCATGAAGCTTCTCAATCTTAGTTTCTCGATACTTCAGCAAACAAAATTTCCAGAATGAATGCTCTTCCTCCATCATGCCCCACACCAAGAAAATTTGAGAAATTGCTCATAAATTTCTCAGAAAAATGATAATTCAAGAAATTACAAAATATAACAAATTACGTGTATATATCTTTTAAGGAAAACATTCTCTCTTTTTTTGTCTCATTAGATAAAGGAATTTATTTTCAAAACTTGAACTTAAGAACTATTCAGAGCAGGAAAATGACTAAATCTGAGTTCCATCCTATGTATGTGTTGGTTGTTCGCTTGCCTCCCCATCTGGCATAAGCTCCTTGAAGGCAGAGGCTGCATTAGTCACTGCTGAGTCCTCTGTGTCTAACACGGTGCCTGGCACATGAAAGACATGTTGGTCAGCTGCAATTATAATAGAGAGGTTTCCACTTAAGTATTACATTTTTTTAGAATTGATTCAAAAGTTGAACACACATTCTTTAAGACATCTTGCTAAAAAAAAAAAAAGAAAAGTTTATTATAAAGGATCATTTTAAATACTCAGAAGTAAGGCCTGTCAGGTGAATGAACAGACCTTTCTACCAACATGCCTATAGAAATGTTTCGAGGCCCAGGGAGGCTCCCCAGAACATCTTACCCTTCAATGCCATAAGCCTCTTCTCAGAGCTCTCTCAATCTACTCAGCCCCTTGGGAGCTTGTCTCCATAGCCAGCTACAAAGTAGAACGCAGTTCATCCAGCTCCCCGTCTTGCTGCACAGAAGGCAACTCAATAGCTCTCTTTTTACCCTTTTCTAAAACACTTATTTTAATGTTCATTATTGAGGAGAAATGAAAAAGAAACAACAAAAGCACAATCATAGTGAAATGATAAGGCCTAAGAAATCATACGTAGTATTTACAGTCTTGGCCCACATGCTCCGCCCTCCTATTTGTAATTGAGAAGGAGCTTCCTGCCCTTTGCTGGGCCTCTGATCCTGCACCGTGCTGTGCTGTCCTGGATTGGTTTCCACTGAGGTTCACATGGCATCAGAGCACCTTCACAGAGGCTCTTTTTCTCAGTGGACATAGCACTAGGCAGTATCCACACATAGTAATGGTTCAATAAATAGTTGTTGAGTTAATAAATGAATGACTCATTTGGCTAATTTTTTACTGATCTGCCTGGTGGGTGGATGCCATCAACACGTTGCGAAAGTGAAGGGTTACACAGTGCCAGGGCAATGGGGGTAGATGTAGTCAGGAGATAGCGGGGGGTGGGGGAGGCGCACAGGCTGACCACTTACATGGTAAATGCAAAACATTCTCAGCGGAGTCCGGCTTTCCCACATAGTAATTATGTGTCTTAGTGTGTACGTACTCTATAGCTTATTTCTCAAAACATACTTGTGGGTACGTTTTTGCCAACGCTATTTTCATAAGACATGTTCCACATAAATGACCAGAAGCAGCCAGAAGTCCTCTTTTGTTTTTGTCCTCTCTTTGCTAAGACATGTAAGACTTAAGATAACTGAACTAATATTTTCCCTACCTAGAATAGAATTAGCTTATAAATTCTTCTGTTAGCCTGCAAGTAGTCTACCTTGATTCTATGGAGTTAGAAGCCAGTAGAACTGCTCTATTTTATTTACGTATGGTTACCACTTTCTTGGCACACAGTAAGGATATTTTTGACTCTCTCTTTGCTGACATGAGCTACAGAGTCCAGTTAAGAAAACCCTCTGAGTGAAAACAAACAAAAAATTCACCAGAACAAATTAGAGACAGGGGAACTTGGAAGCCATGTAAGAGTTGTGAAACCGTCAGATCATTAGGATTTGGGATGCTCCTTTAAAGGTCTTTAGACTTGCTGGGAACACTCCTTGGGAAGTATATTTTCATGAAAAAGTTGTTCCATGCCCGACAGCACATGAAGTACATGAAGCCCGAAGTACATGAAGACTGGAGACTGTGAAAGCATTTTCAGCAAGAGCTGATCTGGTAGCAAAAGTCAAAAAATTGCATTTTCAGAGCTCCATCAGAATATGCAAAAATTTCTTGTCTTTACCTATTTTATGACATTAAAAATGATCTACGGCAATTGACACTTCTATCTCCTCCAAGAGAAAAAATAGATTTTGCAGAGTTCTGGCATATAACAGTGCATGATTGTTTCAAATCATCATTTCAGCTAGAATATGCTGTTGTACTAAAGCTTACCTGGTACACTTTTGTTCATTCATTCAACACATCCTTACTGAATGCTCTTAAGTGACAGGCACTCATCTTTGCTGTGTATACAGAGTTAAAGAGGAGAGCTGTGGTCAACTTAATAAAGAGGCAGGTCTAAATTTTTATCAAGCAATCGTAAGTGTAGAAACACAATGAAGCTGACCCAGTTCTAATCCCACCACTAATTTGTATCAGAAAGATCAAGCAGGATATGTTTTAGTATATCATTTAGGTAAACTGGATATTAGTCACTTAGAATGTGAAATAGGACTTAGAGATGATTATAAAGATTTTGAAGTAATTGACTGAAACTGTCATATGTGTTGAAATAACACAGATCTCATTTTTCTGGATTAGCTGCATTTGGATGTTTGCGAGGTGAAGCTTTAGAGGAAAAGGAAAAAGGAAAAGAATTTCAGCTATCAGGTTATATGAATAGCAAGTTTCAGCAGATCTAAGTAGTCCCAGCCAGGCTCCGCCAGAAATGTCCTTAGATAATCAAGTGCGGCTTTACTGGTACAGTTATTATCCCAAAGGGAACCTGCTAGAACAAGCCCATCTCTGCTGTCGTATAGCATGACCTTGGTGCTTTAGCTTTTTTTCCCTTTCTGTAGAAGGCAAGAGCTACAGCTTAATGCATAAGGGCGCATGCTTTGTGGCCGGTCATGCCTGGGTTTGGGTCCTGCTCTGACACTTAGCAACCAGCCATGTGATTTGTGTGAATGTCATGGCCTCTCTGTGCCTCTGATTCCTGCTTTAAAAACGAGCATGGTGATACTTCACAGAGTGGAATGAGCTCAGATTCAGCACCGAGCCCAGAGCCTGGCCCAGGGCAAGGATTCACTTTCTACCAGCTAATATGTCTTGCAAGGATATTAAGGCCATTGCTTATTAATCAAAGTGAGCCAGCTGGCATCACAGGTTAGAAATCCCTCAGCAACTGGTGAGCACTCATTACAAACTCTCTTCAAATTGCTATCAGCATATAGTTAGGAAGTTACTCACCACTAATTCTTTCACGCTTAAACATTTCATAATCAGAGCAGTGACTGAAAAACAAAGAGAACTTCGGATTTGGTAAAGAAGCTTTACATTGCTTTATTTCTTTGAGAAAAGACAATATCTGAGTGGTATTCTAAGAAAAACACAAGCATTTTTAAAAGTACCTTATGTGAACTGAATAGCAAAAGAGGATAAGCACATGAAAAGCACTTTATGATTTTAAAATGCTTTTAAATCACATTCAAAGCCACAAGCTAAGTTTTGCAGTGGTTTTGCCACTGAGGAACTGCCAGAATTTGTCTTCTTTTTTTGCCCACGGAGACCCTGGCACCTGCAGTTCTGGCAGTGAGACTCACAGAGCTACCACCCATTGGACTCATTCTATCATTTAAAAAAAAACGTAACTTGTTCTTAAAATAAATTTACAATAAATAACAGATAGAATATCTTGTAATCTAAAATAATTCAATGGAAATTTCGGATGAACATAAAACTGTAGGTCCCCGTGTTCCCTGGCTCTTTCTCTCAGACTATAAACATACTAAGTTCATCCCCAACCTAAGGTAACGTGCTTCAGGCTTGGCACCCTCTCTGGCTGTTGCCCTCGCTGCGCTCCTCTACAGCCAAGAGTACTTAGGGAGTAGTCCTCCCTGACCATATCCATTTCCTCCCCTCCCATTCACTGCTCAACCTCCCGCAGTTCCTGCCACTCTCTTGAAATTGCTCTCTGCCCAGCAAGAGGAGAGCTGGCTGCTCAGAGGTCACTGTAGATTTTAGGGAGAGACACTATCTGTAGCCTCAGTAGGATTCTACACTATCCAGGGATGAAATTCAAAGAACACCCCTTTCCAACCCCACCTGTGGTCACCCACTATCAACCCCTGCCCTCTGAGGCAGGAAGCAGGTGAGTAGGGCTGAGGGATGGAATGGGTGTAGGCATCATTGGAGAAGCAAATGACATCCCTGGGGAATCACATAGTTACCATGCCCAGGAGGAAGCATTGATCATTTGTAATCAAAGCTGGTGTTCATTCTCGGAGAATCCATTTGTATTTTGAATGATCAGAATCTCCAATGATCTGAATTCCTTAACGGTATGGTGATCATATTCATTTAAATCAATGAATAGATAAGTTTGTTTGCTTTATAATAGCGCTTAGGTTTTCATTAGAGAAATTTCAGGAAGAGCCCCTCTGTCTTTAGTTGGCTTCCTAATTACACTAATTTTATTTGATTGACATATTAGGCTCTGGGGGAAGGGGAAAAAGGGGGAAGGGAGACCACAATACAACCCCTTATTCTCAGCTCCAGACAGCACAGGAAACCCTCAATTAAACTGTACCACTTCCCCCAGCACTCAATAAAACACATGCATTATATTTAATATCCTTAAACTCATTTATAATAATGGTTTTACGTGACATGGTGAAGTTAACTCATTCCTTCTAGATTTTCTTTTTATATTATTATTGCAGAACAGTGCGTGCTTCTTAGGGAAAATCAGAAGTTCAGAAGAATAAATCCTGAAAAAATTAAAGTTTCTCCTCTCCCCCAGAGGTTTTCATTAGAAAACTTCCCTGTAACAGTTTCACTCAGGAGAGGTGGACCAGAGGACACCTCCTTACTCACAGCCAGGAAACTATGCATTTAATGTCATGCTGGGAATTTTTCCTGACAGGATTGAGGGGGATATAAGATTCTCCAAACCCAGGGAGGAACACAAATGCAGCAATATAGCATCTCAGATGAGGGAGAAAGTTGTCTGGCCCTTGCCATCATTTTGCTGTGAACTTCCTCTTCTGATGGTAGGTCTGATTTAGAACAATGTCTTCCTTGTGTGTGCCCTTTCAGGAAGGGCTGGCTGGACCCCAACAGTTAGTAGCTTGGCACATAGCCTTTTGAGTTGGTGGACCAATAGGGTCTGGAACCAGTTTTCCTTCCACCTGTGTTCCTCAGCCTGGCCTGGGCTGCCACCTAGGTGAACATTAGTTGCAGAAGAGCTGTTTCCTCTGGAAGGTGCTTCCTTTCCCCATTATCAACTGCTGAGCAGCACACAACCTAGAAGCCTGGATGGATCACAATTGTAGGGTGCACGTTTATTTTGTGGTGAGTATCTGAGAAGTGCCATCCCCAGGAACTCCTCAGTTCCCTGTGAAGAGATGGTTCAATCTCATCTACTTCCCCCATTGTCTACCCTGACCACTATCTTGTAGTGTGCACTTCCCCCAGAACTGTGAGTGTCTGTGACCCTCTGTGTTCCCCTGTGAACCCATGGAAGTGGGTATTAAGGCTTCTGACCTGGCCATCAGCTGGCACCTGGTTGCAGGCTCAACAGCCTTAAGCCTGCTCCCATCCAGGTAGAGAAAGGAGAACTTCAGAGAGGCTCAGGACACAAAGGAGGAAAGAAGGCAGAAATTCAGGGCAAAACTCTTTCCAGAAGTGCTGTTTATTTAGCTGAGTGCTTTATCTCTCAGAATAATAGGTGAATTTGGGGAGGATAGGATCCTTGGCAAACAAACCTCCTTTGTATGTCATCAAAACATTCTTGGAGATTGTGTTCTAAGAAATCACCCTGATTCTGTGATTTTCCACATCCATGGCTACTCTATGATAGAATTGGAACAAATAGCTAACAGGACACTATTCCTCAAAACTCAACAATCCTGACCATCTCTGATTGGATTCTGAGTAAGTAAGAAGGAACGTAGCAAACATCCACATCCAAGTACCTCAGTGATTGGGAGAGATTTTTAGATGTCTGGCAAACTTTTTTTTAATCTTTTCAAAAAAGTTCATTAATCTTAGTGACATGTTAGAAAATAACTTGGTAATGAAATTATCTTAATAATAATTATTACATTTATAAAAATATTATTTTAACACTGCATCTAATCTATACTGCTGAGAGAAAATTGCCATTCGTTTCAGGATAGATGGTTTTTGACTACTTCAAAAGATATTTGAAGTTCTTTAATCACCTTTATAGTTTCTCTTACACCTATAATATTGTACTGTCTTAGTCCATGTGTGCTGCTATAACAAAATATCAGACTGGGTAACTTATGAAGAACAGAAAATCATTTTCTCACAGTTCTGGAGGCTGGAAAGTCCAAGATAAAGGCACTAGCAGGTTCCCTTGTCCAGTGAGTGCTGCTTTCTGCTTCCAGGATGGCACCTCATTGCTGCATCCTCCAGGGGGAAGGAATGCTAAGGCAGAAGGGCAAGCTTCCCAAGCACTGTGCTGCATGAACCCTGTTTTATATGGGCACCTAACCCCACTCACGAGGGAGGAGTCCTACTCTAACCACGTCTAAAGGCTCCACCTCTTAACCCCATAACATTGGCAACACCTGAATTTTGGAGGCGACGTAGTCAAACCATAGCATTGATCTGCATTGGTCTGTATTATCCAGATCATCAACATCATGTCTAAGCTGCCCATAAGAAAAGGCAGTAGAAATTTATCTTTCTTGTGCCCCTTTATGTTCCACGTGCACCTTATAACAGTGAATGCTCAATAAATAATTAATTAGGAAGGGTGGCTTAAAGGGTCCAGAGTTTTAAATAGTCTTAGACTTGATTTATTAGTGATTCAACCTTTATGCTTTGCTTTTGTGTGTTTAGAGAGGAAAAGCTATGCTGTTTTGAGAAAGTGGCCCTTGAGCTTAAATTCTAGCTCTAAGCCATGAGATTTTGGACAGGTTGGTAATCTCTCTAGGACTCTGCTATATCTATCTAAGGCAAATAATGATGCTATTATCTCATAGATTTACTGTGAGAATTGACTATGATCACATATGAAAATACCAGCACAAGATATGTTCTGAGTATGTGACAAATGCCATATCCTTTCACCTTTACATTGTCCAATTGACCTGATATGTACAGATATTAACAGAAGAATTATAATACACATTGAGGCAAAGTGTTCTTTTCCTATAAGTGCTACTAGAAGGATTACATTGTGTGTGTGTGTGAATGTGAGTGTGTGTGTTCATGCATGCGTCCCTCAGCCCATCCATTGAACTTTTAACAAACACTTTTCTTGAGTACCTAAATCTGCCAAACATGATGTGAAGCAATGGGGTTTACAAAGAAATGTAAGACATGATCCCTTCTTGGAGGAGCATCTTATTAACCCTCCTCACTGCCGCCAATCCACTTTCCAACTGTGGAGAGAAAGGAGAGGTAGACCAAAGAGTTGGGCAGAGGTAAAAACAAAGAGAAAAAATTCTGTTTTCATTATATTCTTGAAAGCTGATTGGTATGGAAATGAAGATTTGTGTAAAAAAAAAAAAGTAATAGGGCAAATTTTGCTGTTTATAGTGTAAAAGAGAAAATTGTGGCATCACCTTCTGTTTGTAGAAGCAGAATTAAGCTATCCTTTGGTTTAAGGAATGTACTCTGAAGTTTTTATCAAAGTGAATAATATTTTGCTGTTTGTCCCAGTCTATTTTTCTGAGTGCTTCTTTGAATTGTCCTTGTCTTAGTTACACATTCCAGAATATAATTAGTCGATATCATCCAATTCATAAACTTCCTTTTCAACAAATGTCATCATCATTGCGGTCAAGAAGCATCATGTTCCTTTCCACCTGCTGGGTGTGTTGCTATTGAAGCTAGAATGTGCCCAGAGTGATGGCTTCTTCAGTTTCCCTTACACATTTCTGCTGCCTTTTGAGAAAATCTTTTTCCAGCTTTAAATTTTGGATCAGGAACAAAACCTGTATCTCTTCAGGCATACCTGATACTGACCTAGTACTGAACAAAACATATTTGGACTTCTGTTTTTGCCTAACTTGGAAGGAAAGGGGAGGAGGGACTCATTAGATTTGCTGAAGAATGTCGAAGAGGACGGCATATACAAGAATATTCCCCCAAACTCCTTTCTGCTCCCTCTGCCACCCCTGCAATGTGGGAGGGAGTTTGATTCTGACAGCTGTCTGCAGGGAGGAATTTTTAGCCATTCTCACCTATAGTTATCTGTCACTGTTGGTAGCATGATTTTTGAATAGATAGATGATTTTAATGGGGAAAAAATTCTTCATATCTCAAACTTGGCATGTATTTTCATGACAGAAAAGAAAAAAGTCTGATAATGAAGGCTAAAGTTGGTGTTGGGCTATGTTCTTGGCCCCAGCACAATCCAAACTGATCCCCAAAAAGCACCCAGTCCCCAACAGGCTGCTTTTCCTTTCTGGGAAGGCATCCTAGTCCTGCCAGGAAGTCTTCTGCTGACTTCACTCTGGGTGCCAGAGAGGCAGAGGACTAGCTTTCGCGCCATGCTCAGGTCCGAGCTGCAGCAGTCCCATGGCCTCTGTGGGCTCTTGCCTCCTTGCTGTCTTAGCTTTAGTCTCATGGAGGTACACATGCTCCCTCCTCTAAGTCGCTTGGCATGGCGTCTTTAAACAAGATTCCTCATCCCATGGTCTCAGATCCCTTTTCCCTTCTTAGATTCAGAACAAGCAGATAGCCAAGATGAAGATATATCAGCAGTTGACTTTAGTGCATCTGTTGCTGTTAGAACAAGTTCTGGCATTAAAATAAAACACACAAACAAGAAACAAATACGGAAAGCATTAAGTAGGACAGTTATTCCCAATTTTTTATAATCATCCAGGATCCTTTACTTTTCTTTTTGTTATTGCACTCAATTTTGAGAGAGTTCATCTGCAAAGCCGACTGCATACTGCATTCATTTTTACTTCTTACTCAGGCTTCTCTTCATATCACACAAATGCATCCCTTTAACTATAGTAATAAATGTTTTCTTTCTTATTTAATAACAAAAGTAACAATCCACCAGAGCTTTAAACAGCATGATGTGGTAAACAGGGATTTGCTAACTAAGTTAATAATGTTCCAGCCAAAAAATGAAGAACTTTGACAATTTTGTTGCTCTGTGAAGCTTTGTTGTTTCAATTTAGCTTTCTAAAATGTAAAATTGCTCTAACAACTGCCTCTTCCCCCCATTAGTGTTCTCACTGAACCCCAGATTCTAAGTGCAAGGTAAGATTCCTAGTTAGAATTTGTCAAAGTAGATTTAAGCTTTTACCTTCCCGTTTCCTGTAGCAGCCTCAATTTCCACACTTTGATGTTCGCAGAGCGGCCAAAAAGATACAAACACAGTGTCCTATGATCCTGATGCAAGGATTTTCTCTTGCATCAAGTGTGCCAGGGTTCCTGGAATATACAGCCTGATATGGAAAATGTAAGAGAAAAAAGTATCAGGAAGAGAAGGACGTGAACCAAAAGAATGAATAAAATTCAGCTTTTCCTGTATACATTTTTTTACTCTAAGTGCCATTCACAGAAATTTGGTATCCATGGAGACAAGTGCAGTATAGGCTGAAGCTACATATTCTCTGTAGATACAAAAGGCTATCTATCCAATCTGATGCTATGTTTAGGATTAGCAGAGGGAAAGTGTTTGAGAAAAGTACTGAATAATTAATCGAGTACCTGTCTTGTGCAGCGAACCATGATTTGTACAATGAAGGATACAAAATACACAACAAATGATGATGAATGTGGAACCATTTATTTCCATGTAGGAGTCTTTGTAACCTTTAGCATTCTAGCTTTTCTTACATCTATAATATTACCTATGAAAATATGAGAAAATGTTCCTGTCACAAATGTATATTTTGTCCGCGTGCTTTGGTAAAAAGCAAAATGTCGTCAAATAGAAGATGGAATTTTCCTGAGACTTATTTTATAATTCAATGATAAACAAGAAATCAAGGATTCCCAGAAATTGAATAAGAAGATCATAACAGCTTTGGAGGCTGGTGACCAGAAACAAGGCAAAGCTGGAGAGAAAGAGAAGTAACTGAGAAAAGCGAGTGTTCCACAGTATGTTGATTGAATCAGGGGTGAAAGAGCTGCCACCACAAAAAGAAAGATGAGTGTTCAGAGGAAGAGAGAGTAAGGAACGATCTGGAAGAGCTGGAAACAAGAATCCATTCAAGGAAGTTGACATAGGTTATGACCAGGAACGAGAAGTTCATGGCGATTTCTGTGAGAGTCAAGGGAGACGCACCCCTTGGGAAGATAGGAATTCACTGTGTAGCAATTCTGCCTGAACTCAAGGGTAAATCATAGGAAGCCACTAACAAGAACTTTGCTTTCTTTACTGTCAGTGGAGTTGCTGGCATAGCCTTGGGGAATGAGCCTGAGCATCTAGAAAATGATGAAAAATGAAAGAATTAAAAGCTTAACAGTGTTCACATTGGACTCAGGGAATGATATATTTGGAACAATTTTATAGCTTCTTAAGAAACTAAGAAGTTACTGGTCCCTACTACTGAATCATTGGTCAGTCCAAGTGTGTGATGCAGGTGCTCCTTCAATCTGTAGCAAACACAGAGAAGGTGCTAAAGTCAGTATTGATCTGAGACCCTGCAGCATGGGCAATGCGGGCTTGGCTTGTGCCATGGCCACAAGCAGTCATGGGAGATACTGGGGAGAAAAACTGACAACTCTAGAGAAAAAATGCATCCATGCTTTCAATCTCTTTCTGCAACACGTCTCTAGTTATTCTTTAATCTGAGAATCAAGAACATTTTCCTGTTAACAAATGTCTTCCTCAATAAATAATGTAAAAGTGGCACCCTAGGCATTTTAAATGCTGTATGTATATGTCTGAGTGTGCATACGCTAAACATTTGAAATAGTTTTCAAGTTACAAAATTAACTTCACATGCAATTCATTTAACACAATCTGATTCAAACATTGTTTTAAAATTTTACAAAACATGTCAGTTGGAGCCAACATGGCAGATCCACATTATACCCAGACCTGTCCACTTGCTCCTTTCTTCAAACAAATGTTCAATGTTGCCAAAATTTGATTGTAGATCAGAAGAGGAAAGTTATCCCACATCTCTGGGGTCTTTGTCAGAGAGATTCTGTAGTATGTGTGGTGAAGGCTCAGCCATTTCTAGGTGGACCTGATAACTTAAAAGTTGGTCATCACCCCAGTCATGAAGCTGCAAGATGCAGACACTTGTTCTGTTTCTTAAATCATTGGTTAAAGCCATTTACTGACATTGAGATGGGAGACCTGAGGTGAATAAACTGGCCCCTCTATGGCTCTATTTCTCAGGGAGTATTGGTGAGTAAGTACAGGTTTGCTTCATTACAAGTACCTATTTCTCATTTTACTGTCTGTACTCACACTATGCCAGTTCTACGTGTATTTCCATTGTTCTTGTAATAGCACAGCTGTTTAGATTTGATTCAGTGCCCTCGTAAAGCTTACTACCTAATGGTGGTCTATTACTGAGTATTTAAGAAAGCCATGTATCTGCTTTCTGAAAATATAAGTATTTTCCTACTCATTAGACGACTCCTAAAAAATACCATGTGAGTTGAACTTCTGTTAAATGGAATTCAGGTTTTAAATGCTCTTATGCAGCTTGCTATTTTAGGGAATCCTGTGAAGTCAGTCAAACTCTAATTTTTAATATGGATTTGAACCTTTGTACTGCTAATTTTCTTAATGTTGATCAATTTTATGATAGCTCAAAAAACTCAAGCATTTTAGGAAATGCATAAAAAGAAAACCTTTATAAATGGGATCTCTGTTTTAAATCCACTAAGGATAATTGCTATTTAAAGGAATCCTGATATAACATTGTAAAGAGAGCAATTAATCATTAAGTTATTTTTGATAAGTTTAGACTTTTAAATTATAATTTCTATATTGCAGAAAGCAAACCTGTTATCCATATAAAAATTAAATCAATGAGAAAAAACAAAATGTAAATTATGTTTTTATAATGGAAAAGAAACAAGCAATATAATACACAAGGCCCTTTACTCCTTGTGTTCTGAAGAAGCAACTTTTTCCAAAGACTTAGGCTGCCTTATGATCTATGTTCTGACATTGATTAGTTTTCTGGGGCTGCCGTAACAGAGTACTCCAGACTGGGTGTCTTGAGCAACAGAAATTTATTTCCTCATAGTTCTGGAGGTTAGAAATCCAAGATCAAGGTGTCAACAGAGTTGGTTTCTTCTGAGCCTCTCTCCTTGGCTTGTAGTGGACAGTCTCATCTTCCTGTGTCTTCACATGGTTTTCCCTCTGTGCCTGTTCCTGTCCTAATCTCCTCTTATAGGGATATCAGTCATATCGGGTTAGGGCCCACCTTGTTTTACTTTAATTACCTCTTTAAAGGCCCTATCTCCAAATATGGTTACATTCTGAAATACTAAAGATTAGGACTTCACCATATACATTTTTTTGGTGGGAGGAGGGACACAATTTAGCCCCTAGCATGACATGTCTCTAGATTAGAAAATTCCAGTTCAAAAATAAATAGCCCTAGGAGTCATAATACAACCTTTTTTTTCCTCCTACAAAAACTTCAGTGTAAATTAGGTTATCAGATAACTGCTATGGTCAGAGTAGGCACTTTCTAAAGATCTGATGACATGATAACAGCTCCTACCTTGGAGAGCAGAGAGTTAAGGAATAGAAAATGGACTCAGAAAATGGATGGAAGAATGGGGGCTGCAAAACGCTGCTAAAGGGCTGTTGGAGAACACGTGCTCACAGGTAGCTGGATGGAGGGGCGGGGGTGCTGCGGAGGAGCCCTCAATGCCCGCAGGCTGAGGGGCAGCCCAGTTACACAAGGGGAAGGGGGTAACCAAAGCTACATTGCAATGTGCAAAGTTGCCCTGATGGAGAAAGTTTGATGATAAACATTCAATGGTGAAGTTTAGAAGTTTTCTTCTTGCTTTCCAATTGTCCTTTCTGCTGGAGATTTTTGCCATGATTCTGAGCTAAATTAGCACTTTGGAGACATGGTCCTAAGATAGTCTGTTGATGTGGGAAACAGTTTTAATGAAAGATGAGTAGGTGGCAGAAGGAAAAAAGAAAATAATTTGAAATGCAAAGCATTTTAAATGCATAGGAGGAAAATTCCGTAGTAGGGCTAAATATTTCTCTCTCCTCCGATTTTAAGCAATTCATTCTTAATGTATTTGTTGATGATGTAAGTTATGGGTCATAGTAAGCAGTCAATAAATAACTTTCCTGTAAGTAACGGTTCTATTTTCAAAGGGATCAAGATGTGCTCTCACTGAATCATCACTATCCTATTGCCAGTAGGAAGGAGGATTCAGACTGGCAGGTTGGGTTATAGTGAAACAGAAAGGAGAAATTGGTATAAAATACAGCATTAATTGACAGAAATAACAAGTTGTTAGATTGACTTAGAAGGGGGACATATACCAGAAGGATCAGGTCTAAGACTCCGTTTGAGAAGAACACTGAACTTAAGGTCACTGTACTGGGAGAGAAGAGCTGAGAGCAGATGACCTGCTCCTGACCCCACTGAGAGTGTAGAGATGAAATCTGTGTTACTTTTCAAAAGTCTGTGACACTTTAGGAACTTGACCACACAGCATGAGGTGAGCAGCGGGTGAGCAAATGAAGAGAAGCTTCATCTGTATATACAGCCACTCCCCATCGCTCACATCACTGCCTGAGCTCCACTACTGTCCCATCAGCGATGGCATTAGGTTCTCATAGGAGCAGGAACCCTACTGTAAACTGCACCTGTGAGGAACTTAGGTTGTGCTGCTTATGAGGCTCTAATGCCTGATGACCTGAGGTGGAGCTGAGGCGGTGATGCTAGCACTGGGGAGCGGCTGCAAATACAGATTATCATTAGCACAGAGGTTTGACTGCACAATAAATGTAATGAATCATCCCGAAACCATGCTCCCCTCCCCAAGTCCACGGAAAAATTGTCTTTTATGAAACCGGTCCATTGTGCCAAAAAGGTTGCGGACCACAGCTTTACTATTTAAAACTCTTCAATACCTCTCCATTTCTCTTAGAACAAAGTCCAAGTTTCTTAATATGGCTTAAAAACCCTGTCCTGCCTTCACTTCCTATCACTCCAGCCAAACTGAGCCAGCCTTGGTCCCTTGAGTGATCCATGCTCATCTTCACCTCTGTGCCCTTGTAGGTGCTGTCACCTCAGCTTGCAGCACTTTTTCATCCCTGGAACGCTTGCTTTTTATTGGAGTAACTCTAACTCTTTTCAGGTATCTCACCCTTTTTACCAGAATACCTCTTACTTATCCTTTAGACTTCGTCGCAGATATCACTGTCTTAAGGGAGAAGCCTTTGTTGAGCTCAAAATCTGGTTTTGATTTCTCTCCTTTATGCTCCCAAATCACCCTGAACTTCCCTTATCACATTCCTCATTTATATTGTAATCACATGTTTAATTGTCTTTATCCAGTGCTAGACCGTTTTGCTCACAGGAAAATAGTACTGCTATTTCAATCCTCTACTTGCAAACCTTCAATAATCTCCCATTCCCTAATGAGTAAAGTTCCAATTCCAAATTTAATTTTCTATCATTTTACCCTGACTTGCCATGTGAAGATGCCATATTTTATTCCTTTCTCGTATCCTCTACTCCCATCATACTGAACCTACCAGTCAGTCCCTCAGCATAACATGTGTCTTGACAAATGGAATCTCCTACACTATGCAGTTTTTCCTTATGCTCGCAGATGGAAGTAATCTCCCCTTTCTCTCAATTTCCATTGTACTTTTTCTGCCTTTAGAGCCCTTTTTGTATCTTTCCCCTTATCACTATCATCAAAGCATGCGTCTCACATTTGCTGCCAAGTAGATGACTTTTAAAGGTAGAGATCACATCCTATTGGTCTCTATCGACCCCAATAGTATGTTGATTGTTAACCACTGGATTCCTCTACTACCATGTACACAGTAAGTATTTCTTGAATGACTTAACATCTGTAAGGTTATTGAGAAATTTATCATCCCAGAGATGCAGCAAGAAAAGAATTATATTTTCTATTCCATTAATAAAGAAAATAGTTGAATTGTAGAGGAAAGAAAATGACTAAGAATCATCATTTCTATGGTGATGGGTCATGGGCTATGTAAGAGGGGGATTTAGGAAGAAAATGAAGAGGCTGAAATAAGGTAACTCCTTTTGGATTAATTTTACAACTAATAAATTACAAAAAGTGTGGTCATTTCAAATGCTGTGCTTCAAAGAACACTTTAGTTAAATAACATTGCCTCTGCAGACCAGTTAGTATTTTAAACTCAGTAGTCTTAGATGAATATCACTGTGCTTGATAGACATAATTAGATATAGACAAATACGTAGAAATAGATTTAACATATTAATGGATATAGATGTTGATATACCTTTAAAATTTTCTAAAGCTGCAAGTGGTGAAATTTTTATATCGGGGAAAAGATAGTCAACCATGGAAACGTTAACACCATATATTGAATTTGTTAGAGTCGTCCTATTATAAGTAACAGAAAACCAATTTAAATGACCTGAGGCAAAAAACAGAATCCATTGACTAACATATTAGTCTGCTTGGGCTGCCATAAAAAAATACTATACACTAGGCGCTTGAACAACAGAAATTTATTTTCTCACAGTTCCAAAGACTGAAAGTCCAAGATTAAGGTGCCAGCAGGTGGTGTCTGGTGAGGGCTTTCTTCCTGGTTTTCCAAAAGCCACCTTCTCTCTGTGTCCTCATGCAGTGGAGAGAGACACCTCTGGTTTCTCTTCCTCTTCTTATAACAGCAGCAGCCCTATCATGGTAGGGCTTTACACCTTCTGACCTCATTTAGCCTAATTGCCTACTTATAAACCCTATCTCCAAGTACTCTGGATGTAAGAGCTTTAACATATAAACTTACATGCAGAGGAGACCCAATCCAATCCACAGCACTGACTGTTGGAACTTGACTTCTGAGTGACCACTCTCCCGGCTGTACACCTACCTTCACGGCCACTTCTTCTGGATCTCCTTTATTGGATCCTCCTCAACTTCCCAATATTTAACTACTGGAGGATTTCGGAGTTTAGCTTTTGAGTCTATTCTCATTTCCTAAGTGAACTCATGCCCTCCCATGGCTTTCAATATCATTTCATCTATCCATGGCTCTCCAGAATTGTACATAAACTGCTTACCTGATATTTCTATTTGGATGTCTCATGGATATTGTACAGGTAACATGCTGTCTGGTATTACTTTAGTTAATGAAGACTGGACTCAAATAGGCCCAAGTGCTCTTGGCCGTTATACTTCTATAGTAATTCACGCTCTTTCCTCTCCTGGGTAACTATTTTATATCTTCCCTCCTCAAACCTCCACCACCTCTCCTTTCCTCTCTCTTAGACAATACTCTTAATTCTTACTTCACGGAGAAATTAGAAGTCACAGAGAATGTTCACAATCTTGCATCACCATTGCAACCCACCTGCCATTTACTCTGTTTTCCCTTCTGTGTTTATGGAGGAACCATCCATGCTTCTTTCCATAGCCAGTAACTCTATGTTAGTTTTGTATCACTGATGAAACAAACTCATACAAAATTTATTTGTTCATGTTTCTCTAGGTAGGTGTGTCTAGATACTCTGCTTAGAGTCCCTTGAGGCTGAAAACAAGGTATCAGCAGGGCTGTGTTCTTTTCTGGAGGCTCTGGGGAAGACCCCGTTCCCAAGCTCATTCAGGTTGTTGGCAGAATCCAGTTCCTTGCAGTCGTAGGACTGAGGTGCCTATTTTCTTGCTGGCCGTTTGTTGGAGGGCCACCCTTTGCTGTTAGAGACCTCTTTCTGGTCCTTGCACATGGGCTGTATGACTCAGAGCCAGTAGTGGTGTGTTGAATCCTTCTCAAACTTGGAATCTCTCTGACTTCTCCGTCTGCTGCATCTCTCTTCTTCTGCCAGCCAGAAAATGTTCTCTGCTTTTAAGGGCTCATGTGATTAGACTAGGCACACCCAGATAATCCAGGATAAAACTCCCGACTATAAGATCCATAACCTCAATTACATCTGCAAAGTCCCTTTTGCTGTGTGATTTAACACAATCCCAGGTTCCAAAGTTAGAGTGTGGACATCCTTGGAGGGCATTCAGCATAACACACACTCCACTTGTGCTCCAGCAATTTCCCCCTTTCTCTTCTACATCACTAGTCATTCCTCTTAACTGGATCTTTTCCATCAGAATACAAAATGCTGACATTTCTCCCATGTTCAATGTGCCCCCTTGACTCTGCACTCCCTTCCAGTTGCTGCCCCAATTCTCTGCTCTCCTTGGGGGAAAACACCTTGAAAGGATTGCCTCCACTCTCTCTTCCCAATTTTTCTTCCATTCTCTCTTGATCTTTCAGCCCTTCTGTACTGAACCTGTTTTTGTTAGAGGCACAAATGACTACACATTCTAAATTCAAGAGTCAATTCTCAGTCTTCACCTAACTTTCATTTTACATGACTGATCATTGAAATATTTCATCTGCCTTCCAAGATACTATCCTCTCTCGGTTTTTCTTGTACTTCCTGGAGGCTCCTTCTCAGTCTCCTTTGCTAGTTCTTCCTCATATTCCTGACAACTTAATCGTGGACTGCCTGCAGCTTTTCCATCTGCCATTCCCTTGGTAATCTCTTCTAGACTCATGCTTTAAATGCCGTGCATATACAATGACTTCCAAATTTGTATCTACAGCCCAGAACTGTCCCCTGAACTCCAGGCTTATATATTCAACTGCCTGTTCAATATCTTCACATAGATAGGCAAAGTTAACATATTCAATATTAAACTTTCATCTTCATCACAAAACCTGCTCCTTGCTCTGTCTCTTGGTCAAAGCTAGCTCTGTTATTCCAGCTGGTGGAACCCCAAATTTTGGAGATGTCATTGGTTTTTCTCACTAATCTCCTTCACTTATGCTTAGCATCCAATTCGTTTAACAAATTCTATTGTCTCTAATACTAAAATATAATTAGAAGCCAACCACTCCTAGCCACGTCCACCAAAGCATCCTGATGGCACCACTATGATCTCTGGCTTACTTTATTGCAATGTACCTTTTCTTAGGCCCCCTTCTTTCACCTTGACTTCCGCACGGCTGCCAGAGAGATCCTGTTAAAATGTGTCAGATCACCTTATTCCTCTCCTTAAAGCCCTATTTCATTCAGAGGAAAAGGCAAAGTCCTTACAATGACCTAGAAAGCCCTCCAGGATCTGCCCCCTCTGGACCCGCTGCCATCACCTGCTACTCACCAGGCAGACTCTCCCCTCAGAGCCTTGCACTTGACGTTCCCCTGCCTGTAATGCCCTTCCCTGCTCTTCCCCCATCAGCTTCCAGATTGTGCTCCCATATCACCTTTGCAGTGGGACATTCTCTGGATACTTGATTTAAAATTCCAAGCCCCTATCTTACCAGTGACCCTTTCCTGTCATATTTGTTTCTCCACAATATTATTACCATGTAATAGCTTATATACATTTTTTATTTATTACAGTCTTTCTCCTTTCAGAAGAATCTAAGTTTCATGAGAGCAAGGAATTGTGTGTATATGTGTGTGTTTCACTGCTTTATCTCTATAACGTGGAACAGTGCCTGGTACAGAGTAGACAATCAACAAATATCCGTTGCTGTTAAATGAAGGTAAATAAACTGCTGTTTATTTCACCTCAAAACTGAGATCTTTTCCCAGTCTTCCCCATGTCAGGAAATGGCAAGTCTAGTCGGGTGTGCTCAATCCAGAAACCTGGGAATTAGTCTTGATTTCTCTCTTTGTGTCATGCCTCACATCTCCAAATTCTGCCAATTCTATCTACAAATACGCCCACACCCTTCCAGAATCTGGCCTTCTCACCTTCTCCACTGCTCTCACCCAGCTCCAAGCCGTGATGATCTTTCACCTGCGTTAGTGCAGTGGCCTCATGATTTGCCTCCTTGCTTCTGCCCCTGCTCCCTGGGAATCTATTTTCCATACAAAACAGACATAGAGCTCCCTTTAGAATTTATGTCAGATCATAAGCACACTATGATAGGTTTTCCATCTTGGAATAATGTCTAAAACCTTTACATGGCCTACAAGACACTTCCTGATCTTGTCCCAGACATACCTCCCTGAACCCACTTCTTCCCTTTGCTCATTCTCTTCCCTATTTCCCTCTCTGTTCCTTGAATCTGCCAAGCACTCACCTGTGTAGGGCCTTTACACTGCCTGGAATGCAGAGACACACAGGACCTGCTACTGCCCTTCATGCAGGCTCAAAGTTGCTTTATTAGAGTGCTTCTTTGCTTATCTTACCTAAAATAGCAAACACACGTGTGCGCGCGCGCACACACACACACACACACACACACACACAAACACACAAAACACACTTTGCCCTGTCCCCTTACCTTACTTTATTTCGAAGCCCTTATTACCACACGACATTATATATTTACTTTTTAATGTTTTGCCTGTCTCCCAACTTCTCCAAAATATAAACTCCATGGGAGAAAATGCATCTGTTTTGTTCACTGCTGTATCTTTAGCACCAAAGCTAAACCCCAGCAACTACAGGGCTGCTTAACCCTGGCACCTAGGATCTTAGAGAGATATAAACACCTTCTTTCTCAAAGAACCAATCTTAATATTTGAAAAAGAACCATCGACTTTCTAGAATATTGTACCTACCCCTAAGACATTTTCTGCATCTGGAGCAATGGAGAAATCTGATTGGCCGGCATGGGTCACATGCCCTATTGTACTGCCATTGTGGGGGTGGGGCTGGTGGGGAAGTCTATGCAATCCATAGATAGAGAAAGGAAAGTTCCTGAAAGGAAAAGGGAAAAAAGGAGTTCTGTTAGCAGAATTTGGGGTGGGGATGGGGAGAAAGAGGAGGATATGAGGGAGGCAGAAACAACAGATGGCCACCATGGAGATATTTCTAGAGTGGGAAGAAAAACACAGGGATAAGCTGGGGCCCCCCCGGTAGAAGCAGCATCCCTAAATAACTGTACCTTCACACGCTTTGGGAAAGGACATGCCAATACCCCAGGCACGCCTGCATGGTGTCACCACGCCCTGCTTCTTGAATGACTCCTGTGGGCATTGCAGGAGGGGTGTCCCCAGCATGAACAATCCTTAGGCGTCACCACAGAAGCTGGAGGAAAGAAGAAAAGCAGGAGCCAGCAGCACAAACTAATACAGGATTTCTATTTTTCACTGCACATAATGTTGTTCACCAGCTCATTTACACAATTCTGCATCCATGGCTATCAAAGTTAATTAACAACGCATTTTTCAGTAAGAGTAAAAATGAATTAGTTCAAAAATAAGCAACAGCTGTGAAGGGGACATATGCACATACACTTACATATGAAAAAAGTATAAATCTTGTTGCTATTATTTAGTTCAGGGTTTCTTGTGTGTGTGTTGTTTAATTTTTGTTTTGTTTTGGTTTTGCTTTTATCCACCTAACCACGGGGTATTTTAAATTTTTAAAATTTACTCCTGAATATAGAAAATGTTTCTTGGGTTCTCCTGAGAGCCGGGTGCCCAGGCTGACCACAGGCACACACATTCTTCCCATAGTACAGTACTTTCAAATTAATAGCACATGCAGAGGAAAAACTAAACCCTTTGACGTCACTCTTGAAATGAGGAAACATAAACAGAAAAGGCTCCACTCCAGTAAGCTGCCAGAGTTGAAGCCGATTGGTCTCTGCTTTTCCTTGCCTGTGGCAACTGACAGCACCTCCCAGCCTAGCAGGCCGGCGGCTGCTCACCCAGCCAGTCGGGCGGTCTGGGCACTGCAGCAGGCTCGGCTCTGTCCCAGCACTTGTCTGGGAGAAAAGTGGTGTCCTCACCCAGAGAGAGTCTCTCTTCCTACCTTCCTCCTTTCTCGATCTCTCTGTGTGCTTTTGTGTTTCTTTATTTCTTTTTTCTTTTTTTCTTTTTTTTTTACTTAATTATATTCCTAATCCTGGATGAAGTTGCTGGATTCTGCAGCACAAGTCTTCATGAACAAGCAGCACCGCTCAGAGATTTCACGGCATTCAAAGGTCACAGAACTGCCACTATGGTTAAATGTCTTGTTTAATGGTTGAGGTATGTACAACAAATTTAAGCGGCAAGCTCATTTTTCTTGAGAGAACAGAATCTCAAAGAGATGGCAGGATTTTTATTTAAAATGAACCTGTACATATATTTTTTTTGGTCTGTGATTGTTACTACAGCAACCAGCTTTTGAATTTCCTTCCTTTTTCTAGACGAACTGACTAAACATTATCACTTACCCTGAATTAACCGTTTGAGGGAAACAGGGTTTCATTCCAATCAGTGTAATGAGAGACTCCGGCATTTTCACTGCACTTGGAGCCCCTACTAAGGAGGGCTTTTAAAAAAAAATGAATGCAATATTTCTTCTCCATGTAAATCTTTAGAGTTGGGTCATTTTCATTTTTGGTGGGACAGAATAGGAAAATGTTGGTAAAGGGATCGGTGAGGGTTGCAGAACAGGAAAGAAGAAAATCAGTTTTTTTCTTGAGTTTTTCATGTTGGTTGATAGCAGACTTCAAGATGAAATGAGTAGGAAGAGGGAAAGAAACTGGTAGTGAGATTGAAGGCAGTAGAAAAATCAATAAAAGGTGTCCAAAAAATGAATTCTTGAGGAAAATTCTTCATCCCCTTGTTGCATTTTTTAAAAAAATATTTTGGATTGAGAAGTCAGCAGGAGAGATGAAGGTTCTGAGTGAGTTATATGACCAATGATTTAGATATTATTATTTATAAAGGAAAAGAAAAACTTCTTTATTAGCACTGTAAATTTGCTAACTATCTTTTCCTACAATAGTGAAAGCAGAGTCAGATATTTAATTAGAGACTTAAGTGATTGAGCCTGGGGACTAATTAATCATCTAAAAATGCTTTTCTTCATATACTCTAGCCAGAGTAACTGTTGCAATGATAGAGTAAACCTCTTTGCAGCAGAAGGCAGGCATATGCATTCATATACAAGTAAACACACGAAACGCCGCAGGAAGATGGGCACTTAAACACAGGGCTAATGTTGTTTTCAATGGCACATTATTATGTTTTGAGGGGGACCCCTGCTAAAAATCATTCTTATCTAAACAGTCCATTTTTGCGAAAGCAATTCAAGTAATACATGGTTACCATGAATTTCCTTATTATCCTTCTCAAAGTTATGCAATAGCAAATAAGATGGGATTGTTTGAAACCATTACCCTGTTCCAAAATTTCTTACTTGATCGTCTTAAAGTTTCTCTTCTCTAACATTGAGAACCAGAAATCTTTAAAACGGGATCATGTTAGCAGTAATATTAAGCAAGGTATCAAACACATAGTGCATTTCAAAGGGTTAACAAAATTAACTGCACAAGACTGTAATGTACCAAGTTAAGAACTGCAAAAATATTAGCTCTGAAATGCAGAGGATGTGCTGTGAATGGACAATTGCTTTTCTGCAGCGCCTAGTGGGAAAACAAGGACTTTGTGTGTTGCAAATGCATAACTGCAGTTCCTCCATTTCCTCTGCCTTATCTTTTATTACTGGCTGGTGAAACAAAGACGGGTGTCAGTACTTACGTCTTGATTGACATTTTCTCTAATAAAATGAAGTCACTTTTTGTCTCAAGTAGAAGCTCAAAGTTAACTAGTTGCAACTCCAAACACTGGGTCCTCTTTATAAGAATTTTTACCTGACACTGTAAACTGTCTGATTTCAGAATGTACTTACTCAGTTGAACAACATGTGGCAAAATCGTAGTGACTATACGTGAGCAAATTAGCAACTCTTTTTTGAATCAAGTTACTTAGCACAAAGGTGGAAAAATCCAAGATGTGTCAGGGACAGGCATTAACTTAGGGAAAATAATTATACCAACGCATCTTTTAATGCTTTACACGGTGTTCAGCACAAAGCTATCCATTGTCGGTTCTTAATAAAAACCTAGTTAAAATGTTTGCTGAGAAGTTACTGCTTTTTATGTATTGTAAATGATTTAAATAATTTTCAATCGTGGCATTTTCAACTGTTTGAAAAATGTTTTTGGTGTTTGTCCAGCCTAAAATGTAATTTAGAAATCAACAGTCAGTGATACAGAGGAGGACATTTCAAACATTGACTCGTGCTATTTTCAGCCAAAGGACATCTTAAATGCAAAAGTAAAATGACCAAATTTCCTCAAAGTGGGAATGTACCACCTGAAAAATGCCTCTGCCTAGTAATTATTCTTCCAAGTCTAATTTGTTGTTAGCCAGGTTCAAATCACAGGGGGAAGCTGCTTGTTGACTCACAGAACATAGTGTTGGAAGGAATTTATTAAGTGGTAAGCTAATTCCAAGCAGTATTAAAAGGGCTCCATTATATTAAAGAGAACTGTCAAATTTAAGGATCAGAATAGACTTCAGAACATGCAAGTGTAGAAGCTAAGAGGTATTCTAAATGGTTCAACTCACACTACTGAGGTACATAACTTATTAGGGGACCCTCTATATACAGAAATTTGTATCCAAAGAATCCACCATCTCAAGGATTCAGCTCATGTATCCCAAAGAAGTCTACTGACAAATAGAAGTCTATCTTCTAAGAGGTACATTTGGCTGAGGAAGAAGGGATCTGGCATTTGAAAACAGACCAGGTTCCTCACACAGTGTTGAGACCATCTCTACCAGGGCCTCCCACCGTGACAGTCCCATTTCTCCTGAGAATGCACTTTGGGGAGCACTTCCATCACCCACCTGGGATCAGTACCATTGGCTCCTACGAGCATCCATGGTATCTCTGTCAACATCCTCACTTTGATTCACAGGTGCCGCCTACTTGGTTATTAGCAGTCTTGATACGCAAATTTGAAGAGAAGGGAAAAGGGGATGTGGAAACCCAAACTGACTGAATAGCTATTATATACCAGGCATTGTTACAAATTTGGATACAGAGAGTGAAATGTGTCAAAGTTCTAATATATAATCCAAGGCATTTATACTTTTCTACTTTCCTAGGAATCATTTTAATATCTAAATGATTCAATTTGTATTTATAGAGTGATTGCATGAAGCATAGAAGAAAGGGCCGTGGACAGAGCCAGGGAACCGGGGTGCTCATCTTCGTTCAGTCTCTAGCAAGCTGGGTGACTCTGAGCCACTCACTTCTCTAGACCTCAGTTGTCTCATCTGTAAAAGGAACTGCTTGTGTTTGGTTATTTCTAACATTCCTTTTAGATTGAAATTTTTGTAGTATTCTTATTCTCAACCTAGAGGGTTTTGTTTTTTTTATTTTAAAAATTTCATTTACGTTATAAATGTGAAAGTGTCAAACCTTTATTCGAAAAACATTACTGCATGATTTCAAGATGTCAAGGGCTATGCCTGTTGAGATGAAGTGAATAAAAAGATAGGTGAGCAATGATTCCCACATTCAGGAAATTTACCTTCTGGTTGAATGTATAAACACATGAGTGGCATCTGTACAGAGAAATGGAGAAACAAATGGAGAAGTTGGGAAGGTGGAAAGAAAGAAGTTGGGGAGGTGGAAAGAAAGAAGTTGGTGATGAGGAAAAGCTACACAGAAGAAGTAGCTCTATGCAACTTGGAATTTAAGAAAAAAAAGAAATTTTATATCTATATAGATATTTATCTTATGATGATCAATTGAAGACATTGCTAATTTTTTTGAAATCAGATATTTGTAATGGTGTTCTTAAAAAACTAGAATATTAAAGAGAGCCAAAGTTTTCCCATAGGTTGATTCAGCTATTGTACAGGCCCGCAATGGCTAATCTAATCCATGCATTGGCAATGCCTGCATCATCCCTTGAACTGAGAACTCTAGGAGTTATAGGAAGCAGGAGTCCTTGGATAACCTTTTGATCCCAGTGGGCGTTTGATGCAATTGAGGAAGGTTCATAGCTGTGATGGAATTGAACCTGGACACAACGTGGTGTCAGTGTGGTGGGAAATGCCCTCAGTGCCAGAAAAACTCTCATGGTGGCTCAGAACTTCCAGAGATTACTTGTGTGAGCTAAGGCAAACTTCTTCAACTCTGGAGGCCTCAGTTTCCTCATCTTTAGAATTAGACTGTTGGATGCACTTTTCCTTTTCAAATTCTGTAATTTACCCTGGCAAGATGAATACTGAGTCATTAGCATGCATTTATTTTGTTTCTCCACCTCTCTCATCTCTCATCTCCACCATGTCTCTGTATAGTTTGCCTTTACTCTACTATCCAAATTTACATAATTTCCCCTCCAAGATAGTCTCATTGCCAAATAAAAACAAAAACAAAACAAGGCCCTGGGTTGGGAGGATTTCTCCCCAGGAGGATCATCACTTTTCTGAGAAGGTCACCTCTCCTCATCCCATTTCTCTTGGATTGGTTGATGTGCTCCACGGTGGTGGCGCACCTTGAGACAAAGAAGGGACATGCTTTGTGTTCATTGTAGTTGGGAACCATGATGTTACAAGACAAACATCTTTTTCCTAAATGCCAATCACTGCCCCAGATTTTCAGTATCACTTCATTTAATATCTTCTCAACTTCAATTCTGGTTTTTTGAGGGAAAAACTGAAAACATAGTGCTAGGTAAATTGAGGGAACCCTCAGAAGAAAATGTTTTGGTGAATTGGTTGTCCTCTGAGTATCTGAGACCTTGCCCCATTGGTACAGGGTTGCTGCCTCATCCCAGTGATAGATTTGATGAAATTCAGTTCCCTAATCCAGACACTAGTGCGATCCTATGTGGCTCAGAGCACTGCAGCTGACATCTCCTCTGAGTGGGGGTTTACAGCCAACACCTCAACATGCAGAATAGGGAGCAGATTTTCTAATTTCAGATAAGCCTAAAAATAACATAGCACAAAACATGTAGAGATGTATGAAGCAGTGTATAATTATTAATACTATTGTGAAAATACATCAATATTTGAAAAAATCTAAATCCTTTCATGAATGCTTTATACATTTATTTGCAGACAGTACAGAAGTATGAAAATAATAGCTGTAGTCAATACACTAGTAAAGAAAGTTTGATGCATTTAAAGTTCCTTCCTTCCCTCCCTCCCTCTCTTCTTCCCTTCTTCCTTTCCTCCTTCCTCCCTTCTTTACTTTCCTTCTTCCTTCCTATCCTCTTCACCTCCCTCCTTCCCTCTCTTTCTTTCTCCCTCCCTCCCTCTCTCTCTCTCTTTTTCTCTCTTGAATCTGTGAGGAAAGATAGGAAAAATAAAGATGGGTTATAAGGTTTTGATGGGTTTTCCTTTCCTTGTGTAAAATATGGAGTAATGTTTGTTTTTACTTTTTTTATTCCTAGTGGTTGGTGAATTCATATAAAGTTTTTCATTAAAATTCCTACTCAGATTTTTTTCTTATTAATTCCTCTGTGTTCTACATTGTCATAATTAATATATAAATAAGAAATACATAAAATATCTTTTCTACAAAATGAAAATCATCATTACTGCCCACTGCTTCAGGCACACACACAAAAGGATACTGTTCAATAATAGAGTTTATACATGATTTAAATATACTTGATTTCTAAGACTCTTCTTCTTTTCCCCTGGCATGGGAGGGGAGTCCAGGACCAATCTAGTGTGAGAAACATGTTTCCATGAGTCCAGGTATAGATGGGGGAGGGTACCATATGCCTGAATTGGTCAAAACTTGATATCTGAAGATACCAAATGGTCAGTGTTTTATATACTCTTTTATCTTAGTAAATCTTAGCCTATGAACATATATAATTGTTTATTTTTACATTGTTTATAATCTAAAAAAATCAGAAACTACCTGAACCCAATAGTAGGTGAATTGTTGAATAGTTATTTTAAATCTATACAATAGAATACATATAGTTATTTAAAAGAATGAGATAGAT
>NW_012156173.1:5603595-5606953 GCF_000956105.1 Propithecus coquereli
GGGGGGAAAAAAAAAGACGTTCATTTCCCTTTCTCATTATGCCACTTGCCAGCTGTGTCCAGTCAGATGAAAGAGCTCAGTCATTCACAAAAGTGTAGAAAGCATTCTTGTAAAAGGAGATGCTGCAGTAATACAGAGGTCTAAAGAATGCCTTGATTTAGAAAAGGTCATTAAATCTAAGAAAAAAGTTGTTTTCTATGTGACAGAAATACAGTGTATTTCCATGTCCTTAAGACTAGTGTTCATGCTTTTTCAATTAAATGACAACCTAATTTTAATTTGGTTTTTAGTTTGATTTGGTAAATGTCTAAGTATTAGTCATTTTATATATTGAGTAATTTTTATTTTCTACTTTTCTGGACCTTTATTATTATTTGGAGTAAAGGATAATCTTTAAATTGAAATAAAACAAAACAGATAAATGTAAAACAGACAGGAATTTTTGTGAAAGCAGTTTGAAATGACCCATACTAACATTCTAAACTTTTCTCTACAAATCTCTTTTAATCATTAAAAATTAAGTATTAAAAAATATTTCAATGGCTTATAAATAAAATAATTGAGAAATATTGTTCTCTTTTTCACTGAATATGTTGCCCCCAAGTGCCCATGTGTGGGTGTGTGAGAGAGAGATCAGAGGAAGTCCCTTCTTAAACTTGACAAAATGTGTATAAAAGCTTTTTACGTAGTTGTCATGTCATAAACAAACAACAAAACAGTGAGTTCAACAACACTGCCTGTTTAAAGCATATTGTCTCCTTTAATGTAAATCTTTAGAAAGAAAATAAATCAAATATATTTATTAATTAAATGACAATAATATATCATTTTTTTAAAATTCAGTTTGTATATTTTACATGGGGGGGAGAAAAGAAAAAGCAAAAAAATGAGGATTCATTTTTTTTCAAAGAGCATTGAATTTGTAATCTAACTTCCTGAGTTCAAGTTCCAGATTGCTAAGAATGGTACTTTTGGCAAGTTATTTAACAGTTTTGGTTTCAAGTGTCTAAAGTGTAAATTTAAAGTGAGAAAACTTTAGATTCTAGTATTTCTGCCTTTCATATGTAATTCGTCCCTTAGTTCATAACACAAATGTCCTATCACTTCCTTCTCAGAACATTCCTGTTAGGTAAGGATTAGTTATGTCCATTTTAAAGGCAAGAAAATTGAGGCTCAGAGACATTACAACTAATAGAGCTGGGATTCAACCTCAGCTTTTTGCTGACGATTTTTAATTGTTTTCATATGTTTAATATCGATCCTTAATCATTCTAAGCATGAGTTATGAAACATCTTAAAATATTTATATGAAACATAAAAATATCTGTTTTAAAAATGTTAGAGCAATCTATTCACTATATTTCTATACAGGAGATTCAAATATATAGGGGAACAACATTATTTCATTTTAAATGCATTCACAACGGATGAATCTGACACTTTAAATTTCAGAAGTTTTGTTCTGAGAGGCAGTATAGCATAATGGTCAACGGCGCACAATTTGGTGACATTAACATGGTTCACCTATTAGCTTTGTGACCATAAGCAAGTTACTTAATCTCTCTAGATTTCACTCCACTTATTTATAAGACAAAGGTGTTTATAGTATCTACCTCATACTATTTTTGAGAAGATGGAATGACTTTCATTTGTAAAGTGCTTAGAAGAGAGTATGGAAGGGAGTAACATTGTATGAGTATATCAACTGATATTATTTGCTTACAAATTTTAAAAATTATTTTATGGAGTTATAATTATTTTGTGTACAGTGCTGTTGAGGCTTTAAACATTTAAGAGAAATATAGTTTTTTTCTTTTATTTTTTACTTTCCGTATTAAACTATATAGTACCTATAACAGAAAAACCTAACATGTAAATGTACAGCATGTTTCACTTATTGTAAGTGAAGCTCTGTGTAACTGTTACCTAAGTCAAGAAATAGAACATTATTGCATTTCTGGCACCTCAGAAATCCCATCCATTCTTTCATCCAACATTATAACTTGAGACTCAATAGGTTGTAACATACAATTGTATTTTGCTCATTTTCATTATTGCATGGTATTGAATAATCTGACCAGGCAATATTTATTTACCCATTTTACTGTGGACAAACATTTGAATTGTGTCCAGTTTTTAATATCATTAATAATGCTGGCCTGAGTATTCATGTACCTGTCTTTGGCGCACATGTATGTGCATTTCTGTTGAGGATGTACTTAGGGATAAAGTTGCTGGGCCACAGGGAATGTTCATGTTCAACTTTAGTAGAAAACTCAAAATTACTCAAGGTGATTAAAATAATTTACACCAAAATAACTCACCAACAACATGTGTTCAGTTGTTCTACTTCCTCACTAATCTTACATATTAGCATTTCTGGTTGGTGTGTAGTGTTAGCTTATCTTGGTTTTAATTTTCATTTCCCCGATTACTGAATTTAATTTCCATTTCCCCGATTACATCTTTTCATGTGTATATTGTCCATGTAAATATCTTTTTTGTCAAGTGTCTAATCAAGATATTTTGTATATTGATTTATAGGAATTCTCCATATATTTTTTATACCTTTGTTATATATGTTACAAATATTTTCTCTCATTGATAAAATCTCTTTTATTTTTCTTCAAGATTGTTTTGGTCATTCTTGGTTCTTTACGTTTCTATATAAATTAAACTCCTCCCTAAATGATAAAACACCATTAGGATGTGATCGATTTGGGAAGATTGACATCTTTTCTGAGTCTTCCAATTCATGAACATCCTCCCTTTTATTTAAGTCTTTGTTAACTTCTCTAAATAATATATCTTGGCTGGCTTTGTGGCCATTGTACACATTCCTTGCTAGATATGTTACTAGGCATTTAGTATTTTGATGTTATTCTAAATGGTATCTTTTCAATTTTAATTTTAACTTTTTGTTACTGATACATAGAAAAACCACCAATTTTTATATATCAATTTGTTATCAGCAACCCTACACATACAAATTCTAAAACTTTATCTATAGTTACTTTTGCTTTTCTATACAGATTATCATTCCACCCAAGCATACTGGCAGTCATATGTATTCAAACCAATATTTTGATGCTGTGCTGTTAGATCCTGCCTTCATAGTGGGGGTGATAATTCATTCTTGGAGAGCAAAAAAACTCTTAGATATCATAATGTTTAGTGGTCCTTCAAAGAGTTTCAGTACATAAACAGATATACAGTACAAATGGTATTAAAATTTCCTTGTGGGGGTTATGATTAGGGAAAGAAATATCTAAAAAGGCTCCTTTAGTGGGCAGGAGGATAATGAAAAAAAGGCTGAGAATTATTTAGATACAAATTTAGGACTGTTGTAACTTCCTGG
>NW_012156173.1:5617563-5618784 GCF_000956105.1 Propithecus coquereli
CTGTGTACACATCACCTAGATAGTCATCCATTCATTCTTTGATTTACTCATTCAACAAATATATACTGAGAACTACTAAGCTAGACACTGTTCTAGGCACCTGCAGATTCAGCAGTGAGCAAAATAGATAAAAGAAAGACACAAACAATAAATTCAATGCATGTGTAAAAGTTGATACTTGATGATGAATGCTATAGAAGAAAAGAAGAGCAGAGAAGATGTTAGGGAATGTTGAGAGGCTGGGTATGAATTTTTTTTTTTTAATTTCAGAATATTACGGGGTACAAACATTTAGGTTACATAAATTGCCTTTGCACCGCCCAAGTCAGAGCTACAAGCGTGCCCATCCCCCAGACAGTGCTCCCCACACCCATTAGGTGTGAATTTACCCATCCCCTCCTCCCTCCCTACACCTGCCCGATACCCGATGAATGTTACTATTATATGTGCACATAAGTGTTGATCAATTAGTACCAATTTGATGGTGAGTACATGCGGTGCTTGTTTTTCTCATTCTTGTGATACTTAGGAGAATGGGCTCCAGCTCCACCCAAGGTAATACAAGAGGTATTAGTTCACCATTGTTTTTTGTGGCTGAGTAGTACTCCATGGTATACTGGGTATGAAATTTTTAGCAGGATGCTTGAGAGGTCTCACTGAGCAGATGACTTCCGAGAAAAGATCTGAAGGAGTTGAACCATACAGATACCTGGGGAGAGAATGTTCTAAATGCCCACAGGTAGGAATGTGCCTGATGTGCTAAACCTCTCTATTATCTCTTGCTCCTGTTTCATTAATTTTTATCCTTGATTCAGTGGTTTTGTTTCTTCTACTGACTTCTCATTTACTCTATTGCTGAGTTTCAATCTTTCTTCCTTTCTAATTTGTACCCTTCAAACTATAATTTTTCCTCCAAGTGCCTTTTTTAGCTGAACGTCATAATCTTTGAAAGATGGTGTACTCATTGTGGTTCATTTCTAAATATTTTGTAATTTCCATGATTTTCTTTCTATTCAATAATTATTTAGAAGTGGTTATTTTAAATTTTTAAGCCTGGGGTTAGTAATGAGATAGCTTTCTTTTATTATTGATTTTTAAAGTTAATGTATTGTGTTCAGGGAATGCTGCTTATGTAAAATGAGTCATTGATATTTTAGAGACTTGCTTTGTAGCTTAAGTCAGTGGTCCCCAACCCTTTTGGCACCAGGGGCCAGTTTCATG
>NW_012156173.1:5618834-5620379 GCF_000956105.1 Propithecus coquereli
ATTTAAAAGAAAAGAAGGAATTCAAACAATGCAGAAGTTTTATTCATAGCATTGTGATCCAGTCACCTAGTTTCTCATTAGCTCTTCCAATTTTTCCTAACAGAAGCCTCAGTGAATTGTCAAAAATGATCTTTCTTAAAGGCTGGAATGCTTGCAGAGAAGAGTGCAGTTGCTGTAGCACATTATCTTATGTAAATATAATCAGTAGCATCCTGATAATTTGCCTCCAGAAAGCAATCTAGAATTTCATTACAAACTGTTATTTACTATTAGCACTGCTCCATGTGCTAAGCAGGAAGAATTCCTGTTTGAGGTTTCATGATTTTATCAATGACTCCCCAACATAGCTAAAACTTTTCTTGTAAGTATCATCCACATTACACTAACACTGCTGTTGCCTTTTTGAGAATATTTTCAATTTCATATAAGATACTGCAAAACAATAATCATACAGCAAAAATGTATTCGGGCCATACAGTTTGTATAGCTTCTCTGAAGAGTGCACTATGTCAGATGCAAGTGTTCATGGTATATTAAAAATAGTTAGAAATCAGAAGTTTCCTTCTTATTCTGTCTGATTAATGCTCTTTGCTTCAAGATAACACAGAATAAAATCCAACATTGTGGATCCTCCCTACTTAACAAAGTCTCACAAGGCAAATTCATTCTATGTTTGAAGTGGGTCTTAAATAAAGACCATCCAGGGCTATGTAGACACATTAATTGAAGTTTACTGTGGTAATTTCACCTGGAACTTCACTTTTCCACCCACTTAATCAAATTGTGGTTAGTTAATACATCATAAAAATATTTAGTGTGCATATGAACTTTGGAACATACAACATGATTTAACACTACACATTTACACATCACTATTGAGTGAATGTGCTTTATTTCTCATTTCTCCATACCCGAGTCTTTCACTTAAATTCTGTTTTTGGAAACCTCATAATCAGCAGATTAAAATTATCTTGGCTTAGGGAGGATTTTTCTCAGTTTATGGTTTATTCTATAAAGAGAAAGCGTTCCTAGTAACAGAACAATTTTTGTGCCTTGATGTATTATCTAATACATTTGTGTTTTCAACTGATTCCAATTAATTTTCTGTAATTACTCTCGTAGTAATGAATTCATTTTATAAGCATGAAAAAAATTGACTCTGGTAACAGTCCGTGGACACAAGTGCTCCTTACAATGAAGGCTCTTGATGACTGTACTTAGATCGAAGCTGGGCAACGAGGGGAGAACAAAACCAATCTTGTGATCTATCGATAAATGGCAATTGTTATTTAACTTCCTTCACTCTTCTGTACCACAAATTTCTAAATTTCCCCTGTCAGAAAATACATCTGAATTTCTAAACCACCCACAAACACAAAATGACTTGACAGACAAAAATATCTAAGAGTAGAGATAAAGATGCCTTCCCAGCACTTTCAAGTGTCCCCTTTGTCTCCTGGTCTTGGAGACTCGGTATTTGAGCCCAAAAATATTCTCAGAAATTGTTTGACTGAAATAGTACAGTGTCCTCTATTTTTATAATTG
>NW_012156173.1:5620429-5620898 GCF_000956105.1 Propithecus coquereli
GAATGAAAATGATAGTCCATAAGTGTTGTAAATGCATAAAAGATTATTTTTAGTACACTTGCCATGTCCCGTGGAATTAGCAAATTAATTATTTAGGTGGTTGCAAATAAAATAAACCCTAGAGTAAGCTTAGCTGTGCTACAGTAAAATTCTGGTCTAGTTATGTAAAACAAGATCTTTGGTGTTCTGTATTTATCTATTGCCTTGGGCAGTATGTTGACTTTTCTTGGGTATTTGTGTTTCCTAATACTTTATGCAGGTTTTTCCAGTGTGGGAGACCTTTGGAGCACAGGTGAACTTGAAGTTACAGCTAATAAATGTAAAATATGCTAAGTCCTTAGCCTGGAGTCCAATCATTAATTATTTATGAGCAATTTACAAATAGCTTGAAAGTATATATGTGTAGAGGAGAAATATTAAACAGTTTTTAAAATGTGCTTGATGTAACTTTTTCAATAGGTTGAATTCT
>NW_012156173.1:5622709-5624986 GCF_000956105.1 Propithecus coquereli
TGACAGAGCCCAGGTTCATTCACTCAACCATTAAGTATTTGGGGCCCTAATATGGTCTAGGGACTTCTTTTCTAGAAGCAGAAAAGACAAAGTCCCTGTCCCAATAGAACTTGCATTACAGTGAGAGAAGACTGACAGTTAACACATAAACTAGTAGATATAATAGTTAATTTCACATACTGCTAAATCTACGAAGAAAATACGGCAAAATAATGAGACAGCAAGTTGCTGTTTGTAGATATGTGACCCTGTATAGCTGGGAAGCTCAGAGGAGTCTTTTCCTGCTGGAATGATGAGAAGATGAGAAAGAGGCAGCCAAAGCCCTGGAGGAAGGGTGTTCCCAGTAGAGGAGAGAGCAAGAGCAAAGTCCTGAGAAGGGAACGAGTGTCACTGTTTGAAGAGAGAAAGGCCAGTGCTGTTGGAGCAAATGAGATGATGGGATGGAAGGGAGATGAGTGGGGTTAGGTAGGCAGGGGCCGGGTCTTGTGGCCCTTCACAGGACATGGTGGGAAGCCACTGAAACCAAGTGGGGAAGAGATCACAGCTGATTTAGGCTTTAAAATGAGCACTCTGAAGTCTTTGGGGAAAACAGATTGTTGGCCTAGGGTAGGGAAGCCATCGTGTGCAGCCGACAGGTACTGTGGGCCAGAGCAGAGGTGAAGATGGCTTGGATTAACACTGAGACAGTGGAGTGGTGGATGGTGTTTAGATTTGGGTATTCACAGTAGAAATACGGGACTGGAAGGTGGGTTGGATGTGAAGAAGAGACAATAATACACAGTGCTGTGATCCTAGATTCTGGAGCTGGGCTCCAGGGGTTCATGTTCTGGCTTTGGTCACTACCAGCTTTGTAACCTTGGACAAGTAACCTGTTCGCAGTTTCCTCATTCATAAAACTGGAGGAGGGTGCTAATAGTGTCTACCTTATGGGATTGTGTGTGTGTGTGTGTGTGTGTGTGTGTGTACTTAGAACTAGGTGCAGTAGCAAGTACTGTGCCTACTGTGTAATATCAGCTAAATAAAATAAGTTTGAGAACAATTGATGTATCCTAGATTTCAGGCTTGCATGGCTAGGTGGTACCATTCACAGAATTGGGGAAGATTGAGGGAAGATCAAGTTGGAGGAGAGAGAATGCCGGAAAGAAGTTGAGTTGTGCTTAGGACATATTAAGTTTGCAATGCCTATTAGTGAAACAGAGATGAAGAAGTCTGAAGTTCAGAGGAGAGAGCAGAACTGAATTTAGATTTCTTGATACATATGCTATTTAAAGCCTTGGAACAGGATGAGCTCACCTAGGAAGACAATGTAAAGAGGAAGGGGTGGAGATGGAAGACCCTCACCATCATGGCAAGGTCGGGGGAGGAGGAGGAGCCTGGAAATGATCCAAATGCACACACATCTGGTTTTCACATCGTGCTGCCTATATCACTGGAACCCTGCCAGCATAGCTCAAGCTTCAGAGGCTGGGGAGACATGAAAGCCTCTTTATACATTCCGAGTGGTGAAGGGCTGAGGCTTCCGGCTTGGACCCTCATGACAGAAGTTTTCCATTCACACTTGAGAGCAGCACAAAGAACCTGTGGTATTAATCTGCTACTCCATATTTACTCTGAGATGTTTTTAGCACAATCATAGTTATATGTGGCTTCTAATGATAGAGCCATTGCCTTAAATTGTGTCATTATTGTATATTTTCATTTACGAGAAACTGTGGACATCTCCAATTTACAAGATATTTTGGTACAAAAGTCTAGAACTGAAAAGAATGGTTCCATAGACACTGCATTACTCATGACCATTTGATTTCCCATCAGTCCACAAAAGCCTGTGTAACCCACAAGGATATGAAATCAAAGTACAAAGAATACATAGACCCCCAAACAACAGAAGTAACAGAATTAGAAATATTTGCTTAGATTTCTTAAGATATCAGGAACATATTTTCTTCTCCTCTTATTTGGGCGTAGAAAAGCAAGGACAGAGAGTTGCCTATTGGGTAGGATGACAGGGGCCAGGGAAAGGTAATTCCATGGTCAGTTACCTATACATGTAAAGTAGCCAATGATTGTAGATAACACAGGTGTATGACGTGAGGAAAGAGTTTTGGGAAAAGACGGGAAACGAGAAATCTAGTCTTGGCTTTGACACCCACCTATGCTATGACCTGAAGGGAGTCACTAACTAGTCTGTGGCTCGGTTTCCTTTCATTCTGTAAGAGCTATAATAATCCCTTGCAGTGTTGCCATAAGGATGGGTACGCACACACACAAACACAC
>NW_012156173.1:5627475-5639114 GCF_000956105.1 Propithecus coquereli
TGAGTACTTCTTGGAGAGCTGGTCTTGTCTTGGTGAATTCCCTCAGTCTTTGCTTATCTGAGAATGTCTTTATTTCTCCTTCATATACAAAACTTAGTTTTGCAGGGTACAAGATTCTAGGCTGGGCATTATTCTGTTTCAGAAGAGTGAGAATGGAGCCCCAGTCTCTTCTTGTAAGGTTTCAGTCAAGAAGTCTGACGTTATTCTGATGGGCTTTCCTTTGTATGTTACTAGTTTCTTTCACCTTACAGCTCATAGAAGGGCCTCTTTAGTGGATATTTTGGTCAATCTGATGACTGCATGTCGTGGTGTCTTCCTATTTGCATTGAATCTCCCAGGGGTCTGTTGAACTTCTTGTACCTGGATATCTAGATTTTTAGCAAGGCCTGGGAAATTCTCCTCTATTACATCTTCAAATAGCTTATCCAGCCCTTGCTTGTTTTCTTCTTCACCTTCAGGAATCCTCATCACCCTCAGGTTCAGTTTTTTCACATAATCCCACATTTCTTGTAGGCTTATTTCTTTTCTCTTAATTTTCTGCTCGATCTCTGTGACTAACTTATTTAATTGGAAGGAATTGTCTTCAATCTGAGATTCATTCTTCTGTTTGATCTACCCTGTTCTTCAGGCTTTCCACTGTGTTTTGTAGTTCCCTGAATAAGTCCTTCATTTCCAGGAGATCGGTTTGATTTTTCTTTAATATTTCATTTTCTTTAAGGAATTTTTCTTCTAAGTCCTGGATTTTTTTTGTGGTTTCTTTGTGTTGGTTATCCATTTTTTCTTGCATATCATTCAGTTTTCTTACAATCCATGTTTGAAATTCTTCTTCTGTCATTTTAGTGTTCTGAGTTTGGTTAATGTCCGTTGCTGGGGAGCTGTTGTTCCTCTTTGGGGGTGTGCTTTCCATTTGAGTCTTCATACTTCCAGAGTTCTTTCGCTGGTTCCTTTCCATCTGTATTAGTTGTTCCTTCTTGCCTTTAGATTTTCGTTTGGATAATGACATGCCCTGTTTAGTCTCTGAGACAGTAGGTGGTGCTCATGGGTGAGATTCGACCACACCCTTTATGATGAATCAGTAGATGTAATAAAAGGGTGTGCAGAATGACCTCCCTGTCAGTCGGTGGCAGTTACTGGGAGGAGTGAGCCGCAGTGCTGTTTTTGGGTCCTGTAACCAGCTCTTATTCTTCTGGAGAGGCGTCTTATTCTTCTTGTGCGTCAGGTGGTGGGTGGGGCCCTGAGACTTCCAGGTGTGTCCTTTTTCTCCACCTCACTGGGGGCAGGTCCAGAAGTGAGTCTGGACGGGGCTGGGTTGGGTAAGCCTGCCCTCAAGCTCCACAAATGCTGTTAGCAGGGATCAAAGGTCTGTTCTTTGCTTCTGTGCAAAGCTGCTGGGAGGGGCTGAAATAGCTCCAGTCAACTGAAAAGTCTGGGCTTGGGGGGTGGGGCTGTCAGAGACCCTCACTCTGGAACAGGTCTCACTCCCCTCCAACCTCCCCCACTCCGTGGCCTCTCCCAGGCCTCTGCCAGCAGGCAGGAGCTCAGGCCAATGGATCTCCCCTGGCTGTGATGTGGGCCAGGAGGTTCCCTGCCCAGGATCACAGCCTGAGCTGAGTGCACAGCCCTCTTTTGGGAGGAGGGTTGCCGCTCAGGCACACTGATCTGCCCCTGAAGGCACACACTCCTCAGTAGGCTCTTTCACAGATATCCCCTCTGTGCCCAAGGGCAGTGCGATCATGACCTGGGTGTACAGGGTCTGGTATGCAGGCCTGTCCCCTGGGCTCTGGAGATCAATCCCTGACCCTGTCAGGGGGAGGGGTGCTGGTCTCTAATCACCTACAGGGTGCCCAAGCTGGATCGATTTCACTCCACCTCGGGATTTTCCCTGCTCTCCTGGAGTCCCCAGGCAAGCAGCACCTGGGACGGCTGGCAGGTAGGGAGCTCGCAGTCTGAGTACCCCTCAGTCTGCTGTAGGGCCCCAAAGGAAAGGTCCCATTCCTTGGGGATGCTTCTGTGTGATGGCTAAATTGTCTCTCTGGGCACCCAGGGGTCGGGAAGGGGAAGGAGAGAATGGAGCAATATAGCATTTGCCCATAGGCTCGGATCTGAGCATGGGGAGGTGCCCTGAGGGAGCTGGGAGTCTGGTGCCCTGTCTGCAAGAAGCGACCGCTCACTGGCAGCAGCCATCTTCTTCGAGGGTCTGTAAATGGTAAATATTTTCAGTATTGAGGCTGAAAAATATCCTTATTTAACTTTCATTCTCGAATGATAATTTAACAGCATAGAGAATTCTCTAGGTTTCAGTCATTTTCTCTCAGCACTTTGAGAATAATGTTCACTTGCCATTTCGTCTCTTTTGTTGCTGATAAAAATTCTTTTGTAAGGCTAATTGGTGTGACTTTGTGGTGCTCTGTCATTTCTGGTTGCTTTTAGAGTTTTCTGTCTGTATTGATCCAGGTCTTCTGCAAAGGACACGCCAAGACAAAACTATATACAAGCACTTCCTTGGGAGAAGTGCTTGGGAAGAATAAAGGGGAAAGGGAGAAATAGACCCCTTCAGACCAGAGGGCAGGTCCAACACTATGAAAGAAGAGGGGAAAGAAAGGAGTTTGGGGTAGGAAAAGGCTGAGCTTGTAGTGTACCAGGCTCATGAGGTCTCCTAAATCGAATTGCCTGTGAGAAGAGTTAGGTTTCGGGCAGGAAGGACTCAGCTGTGGTAACCACCATGCCAGCGTTGGGTGGGAGCCATCTGGGAAGCAGTGGCCTCCACATACACACTGCACATCTTGTAGCAGGTCCTCTCTTAAGAGGATAGCTCAGGGCTGCCACACTGTCTTCCATGTTTTGCAGGTTCACTAAGGTATCTAGATTTACTTTTATTCTGCTTTATCTCTCATATTTCTTCTCTCCTATGTTTCATATATTTCATCAAATCTGGTAAAATTTCAGCCATGCTTTCTTTGAAAATTGCATCTCCTACTTTTTCTCACTTTCTTGAACTTATGTAGTAGGTATATATGCTCAACACTCTTGTTCCATCGTTCATTTTTAAACCACTCCTTTATATTTGCCATATCTTTATTTCTCTGTACTTCACTGTGAAAATTGTCCTTGGATTTCTCTTCCAGTTCAGTAATCTTTTGAGCTATGTCTAAAATGCTTTTGACCCATATTTGACTTTTCATCTTTAATTACCATATGTCTCATTTCTAGAAGATATATTTGCTCTTTATGAAGTCTACCCATTTCTATTTCAGTGTCCTATTCTTTTGTGATAATTTTGATCTTTTTACTTATCTCCAAATAATTTACAGCCTGTTTGTTTCATGGATTCCTTCAAATTGTTCAGTTGACTTTGTGTTCTGATTCTCCTGTCTGTTGACTTCTTCTTAATCAATTTGCTTCCTTTTTATTGTATTTTTTTATTGTTTAGCTTATATTCAGCAGAAATTTACTTTTTTTCAAACTTATGTGTTTTGTGATTGCTTCCAAATACTGTCCCAGAAATTTCGCCATTCCAGAAACAGTTTACACATTAATTTTTTACACTTTAGATTCCTGTACCATTCAGGTGCCAGGCTCAAATCTGAGCTTTCAATTTCTCATGTGAGTTTTTTGTTTGTTTGTTTGTTTGTTAAGCCTCCTGGTATAACAGGAGGGGAAATTGGCTTGTTGCTTCCCTAGAATGATGACCTTTTATTTCTCCTTTCCCTGAGATGCCACCCAGAGTCATGTTAATGCAAGACTCCAGGTTCTGGTTTTCTTCACTTTGGCTTCTGAATGGGTAATAAAACCCTAATCCTATACCCCTGATCTTAGAAGTCATTAACATCTTTCTTAGCTTTGGTTCCCGTAGAGATAGGTCCTGAGACAAGGACTTAAGGGCATATACACTCTTTGGGAGGTACCCAGAACTCTAGTAAGACAGAGGGCAAAGGAAGGGCAGTGAGGTGAAGAGAGTGTGTTTTTAAGCCTGATACTTCAGTGAATAATCAAAGTGGGAAAGTGGGAAATGGGAAAGTGCCAAACATGAGCTTCAGAATAACCTTCCCCGAGTGTTGAGGGAGCTGGTATATTTATGCACCATATCCAAGGAATCATTGGTTGAAGGTTACTAGGGTGGAGGAAGGAGGAGAAATTATTCTCTGACATTTCCAACATGCCATATGCAATTAAAGCAGGCTTCTAGAGCTCTGGGGAAAGAAAGCCCTAAGTTACAGTGAAGCGGACCCTGGCAGTTGGAAGTCAACAGGAGCTCCCCAAAAGGCCCAAGGGGTATGGGCAGAGAGCTCTCAGTATCTGCTGCAATAGCTTGTTATTTGCCATAGTTCTTTCATGACCATAACACCTAGATTTAAGTTTCCTCTTTGCTATGGTTCTTAGAAATATTTTTTCTTTGTTTTATGTTTAACAAGTTATTTACATTTTTTGTTACATATTTTATCAGTCCTTTTTTAAAAAATGTATGTTTATAGTTGGAAAGAGGTCCTAGATCAGTCCTCTTATTGCTGGAACTAAACTTCCAAGATATTTTCATGTACGCTTTAATTTTATAAATAAGATCATGCTAAATATGCCATCACATCTTGCCTTTATATTCAAAATAGCTTTCACATTTTTTCCATAACAATAAATGTAGGTTCTACTTAATTTCTTAAAGTGTATTTCTTCAAACTTATATAGATATTTATTTATAGAACATCACTATTACAAAGAATGCAATAAACATCATTTCACCTATATTCTTGTATACTTATGGTAGTATGTCTGTATGGATTTCTAGTACTAGAATATATGAGTCAAAACTTTTAACACACTTAAAATTTAAAAGATATTTATCAAATCTATCTAAATTGTTTTTATCATTTTTTATTCTCACCCACAGCATAAATGGGTTTCTTTTTCACTATTTTCACTAGAAATCTATAAAATCCATTATTTGATTCTTTGATGATGTGATGAATGAAAAGTGATAGATCACTTAATTTTTTTATTTTAATTATTAGTAAAGACAAATTATTTTACATGTTTTGGGTCATTAGTATGCACTTGCATGGTTTTTGTTCATATTTTTATTGGCCTGCTCATTTTTTTATTGGATTCATAAGAGCTTTTTTATATTATGAACAGTAGCCTTTTGTCATATACTTTAAGTGTATTTTTTGAAGTTTATATTTCATCTTTTGAATTTGTTTATTGTGTTTTATTGCCCATGTAAAACTTTATGTAACCAATTTCATCCATTTTTGATTTTGTGGTTTCTCATTTTCATATCATGCATTTTAAAAGCCTTCTAGAATTATTAATTATAAAAGGAATTTATGCAGTTATTGAATGCTTATTATGAATTGGATATACCATGGCATGAGTGGAAAGGGACAAAGCTGAATAAGAAGCCTTTGATTGCTTCAAAGAGTATCATATTAAATATAAAATATTTTGTTCTGTAGAAGGAATGAAGTAAATAGACCTTTACCCCTCTACAAACAAATAAGGGAACAGATAACAATTCTCCAAACTTGTGTATTTTTTTAAAAGAAAAACTCAAACCAGTCAAAACATCAACAAGTATGGTAAATAATAATATTTAGAACTGATCAGCAAGAAAGCCAGGCCTAGAACTCAAGGTCTGTTTATACACTGATACTGTGAGACCATCAAAAACACTGCCACTTCCTTATTAGCTGAGGCGAGTTCAGCAGGACTTACAAAAAGAGGGGTTTTTTCTTTAAAATGTGCTTTTTAAAAAATGTTTAACCAGTACTCATCTCAGTAGCATTTTTAGACACCAACTATGATGCTAAATGTTGATGCAAGAGGAATACTATTTAAGAAATACTCCCTGTCCTTGGGGAAAGATGGTTAGAGACAAAATATACATAAGTGAAACAACAAAAGAATAACTTGAAGACAAAATAGTGTAGCATAGACCCTGTGTATATATACATATTGACAGAGCTTAGGAAAAGTGTGCTCAGTGTCCCCATGGTGATCAACAAGTATACATACTGACTCAATGTAGAGATTCCTTAAGTTGTAATCTTACAGATCATACTGACGTTTGCTAACATTAAGAATTTTTGGATATTGGGAAAGATATAAATACAATTATATGTATATAATTATACAAAAATATAAATATCTGCCAAAAAATTAAACAAGTAAGGACAACCTAAAATCTTGATCTTTTCCGTGTTAATGTAGTAAAGCAGAGCAGTGAGCAAGCCATGGAGGCAGATGCTCTAGAAAGATTGCTATTCTTTGTTTTCATATACGTAGTAAAACATCACCCCACAAACCACATCCTGACATTCCTGACATTCACCCCTCCTATATGTGCCCAGCCCAACCTTCTTTGGCTTGAGTTGCCTGACAGCAAAACTGGATTCAGAGGGAAGATCAAAGGAAGGGAGCAGTGGATTCTAGATAATCCACTACGCAGAAAATCTACTCTGGGAAGTCTCTGCTCTAGGCCATGTACTTTAGAAACTGGAATGTTGGTGTATGACTTAAGGCCTCATGAGTTAACCCATCCAACAAACACTTACTGAGTACTATGAGCCAAGCACCATCTGTTTCGATGGATGGAGTCAAGAGGCACTTTTTAACCCATTAGGGAAGGGAAATCTCAGTCAAGAATATGAGAAGTTGGAATGGTAAATTGGATGTGTAGAGCTAAGGAAAACATCACAGATATCGTCTGAAGGCTGGGAGGAGGCTTCAGATTAGCAGTAGAAAAACTGAAAGTAAAATAGGATTGAAAGCAATGCTTGGAAACACCATCCTAAATATGAAGAAGTAAATTTGTCTTTCTTTCCTGTCCTGGGATGTAAGCAAAAGAGAATGTGGAGCTGATCATCCATTGAACCCTGAAGTTGAAGGAGGCAGAGGAAGTTAAAGCCAAGATTTCTATGGAAAGAAAAACTTCAGCAAAGGGGACCCAATGATTTCTACTGGGGGCTTGTGAGGAGAGGCAGTTGCATTCATGGGGTGAAGCAAGGAGGAAGAGGGCAGTTGTCTGGATGCTTTCTTTGCAATCAAGATAATACTAGAGCTCAGTAAGTGAATAAACAAAATTACAAGTTTGCTAATAGTTCCAATCCCAGAGATGCTGAAGAGGAAATGTTTTTTCTTTTCCAGGCAAAAGTCATCTCAGGGTTTGATGTTTGCATATACCCCTCAGTTAGTGTATAGGGAGGGTATGCATCATTTGCTTTTATTGCATTTTAGTCTTAGAACATGGAAGTGTCCTATGTGCTCTTGTATCAGGCTACAGGGACATAACTTTGAGAGAGTCTGTGTCAGAAACACAATGTTGTATAAAAGAAATAGTGAGGTCAGTGCTAGGGTCTGCATGTTAATAGCCAGATCCCGCAGTATGTTTTTAGTAACAAATATCTACTGCAATGAACTGTTAATCTAGTGCAGCCATTGGCCTGAAGACTTAAAAGGATATAAGCTAATAAAGCCCAGCCAAAGTTTATTATAAATAAGGCAACCTATACAAATGCCAGAATTAAATCCATTTGTAAGTCACGATCATCTCTCTAGATTTTTTCTTCTTTTTCTCTACGTTACATTAGATTTTATTTTAGAGGAACTCAAAATACTCTAGAAGAAAGCAGTTGAGATCATTGCATGTGTAACTGAAATAATTGTACAATTCTATTTATTACACATTGTTAAAAAAAAAGATTTGAAAATATGTTGAAAATGAACTTGAGAAAGACCTGTCTACCTCAGTCTCTCTTATCCTCCCACATGCTTTTAATTTGTGGACCAGGTTTAGGTGTACTATTTTTTACAGAGATAAAAATCTTTTGCTATGTTTTTCGTAATAAACTTAGTCACCATTCTTCAAGTCAAATTTAAATTTGCAAGAAGTGATTCGATTTGGGATGAGAAGTAAGGCCAGTGGAAGCAGCTGGCCTGATTTGTCTAGGGGAATCACTGAAAGTCTGCTATGTATAAAATTTGTGGCTAATTCTCCTATTGGATATCCACAGCACACCAAGTTCTTGTTTATTAGCATGCGGTGTAGCCACCTGGGAACAAAGACTTTGGTTCAATTATCTCTTGCTTCCCTGAGCTCCTCCTAGCACTGACTATAATATTCTATAAACCTCATGTAAAAAAAAAAGCCTTCAACTAAGTAAAGATTATTTTCAACTTTCTTCTCCTCTGTGTTTTTCCTACTTCCTGCCTCCCCATTTTCCCCCTCGATATCAAATTGTATTCCACACTGTTTCTTTCAGTTCCAACATTCTCAATTTCTCCCCTTCCATTCATCAATCTTTCTGCCACCTTTCCCTTAAGTATTTCCTCAATTTAAACCTTATTCAATAAATAAATACACTTCACAGAGTGAACAGATGGATTACAGGGCTTTTTCTCTTGAGATTTCCATTTATTGCAATTTCCACTTCCCAAAGAAAATCATGGTGATGATAGAAGGTCTATGCAGTTTTTTAAGGCAGTTTTTGCACTGTGTGTACTATGCAACTTCCAAAGGTAGGCTCTTTACCATGCTTGATTTGTAATTCCTATTTTGTTAACTAGATCCATTCTATAGTGAGAATGACCGATTTTTAACTTCTCCAGTTTGAACACTTTCAATGACCAATGGAGACCTGAATATTTCACTAGATAGTCAATAGTTTGCTATTAACCATCATTATAAAGTTTTCCACTGCATAGAGCTGAACTTCACGTCTATCTTCCACCATTAGTATAATAGAGAACAAACATCATCTCTTTTTCATAAGGCAGACATTCAAACAGCAAAACACAAACCCCCTCTTCCTCAGATTAAGTATCAATTACTCCAGGCATTCCTCAGATGTCAGTGTGTCCAGGTACCTCATGTTCGTGGTTTCCTTACTGATACACTTCAATTAGTAAAGTTTCCTCTTTAAATCTGGTTATTCTTGAGGAATGGATTGGCCATACACAATTTATGACCACTACTAAAATATTAATGTGTATCTTACGTATGGGAAATCCCTCTCAAAAGGCCTATGAAATGCATGGCCCAAGAACATGGGTCACCACCAGGTAAAAAGGCTGCTGCATCTACTGGACACACACTTGGCATCCTAACAGCTATGCTAAAGGCAGTGACACTCAGCCCTAGGGGGAAGTCCTTGAAGCCTGCCCAACTCGTATCTCCTTATGTTGTCTACTGCTCAAGTAATAATAATATAGCAAAGTTAAGTGAGAAAGACTTTCTCGATGTCTGCTATTTATTAGCAAGCTATATTAATTCTCCCACACCATCAAGTCCTAGGAAAATAAAATAAATTCCTCTGAAAAGTGATTTCTAATTGTGTCTGCAAAATCTGATGTTTATTGCGTGAGATGAGTCTGCAATAGGAAATGCTTTGGTCAACAAGACAATTACAGTAAAGAAGTTTTGTCAATGAGATCAATAGGAAATCTGCTTTAGGCAAAGAACTTTCATCAAGTGCTGACATGTGCCTCTCACTGAGCTAGGCTGTGTCCTCTGTCTTTCATCTGGACCAGGGGTGGAGAACTTTTCATACTGGAAGGCTGCATTAATATAGCTGTGATCAAATAAGGCTGCATTCAAGAAATTTCGATTAGATATACTTAAAAATGTACATGATTTTATAAAAATCTAACTACTATGTAATTAATAATTTCATAAATGAAAACTGTTAATTTTAAAGTTAACTAACCTTTTAAGACTTTGTTGTGTCTGATTTTTGTTGGAAAGCATTTGAATATTTGGTTGCAGCATTGAGGTCCACAGTTTCAGTTGATCCTCTAGATGGGTATCAGTCATTTGTGACCTTAAGGGCATCTTGATTTGGGTTGGTAGGAGAATGTAGATTTGCAGCAATAGTGGTTGAAAAGCAAGAAAGTATTTTTGGGGCATGTTGCTGAAGGCATAGATATTGTACTGCATTTTTTCATATTTCAATTGGATCCTTCTTAGCATCAAACAATGACTTTAAAATGTCATCTACTGAGAGCTCAATCAATTCGACCTGTAGTTCTCTAGGTACCTTGGTGATATCAACCAGGTGAGGCTGAAATGTTAATTTGAGTGTGATGTCCTGATTCTCAAAGTCAGTGAACTTTTCATTGTATTCTCCAATTAATAGGTCTCCAAATAATAGCTGCATATTCTTCAAATGATTTGCATACATCATCCTGTTCATCAGTAATCTTTGCTAACTGGGGAAAATGTTCATCTGAAATTCTCTTTTAAAGAAGTGTTTTGAAAAAAAAGCTTTTTTCAAAATGCTTGGATTTTTTGCCACATATCTTACACAGACTTAGTTTTATCTTTTGACATGCATGATATCACACAGAAATACTGCATTCCTATAGGAATCTTCTTTGAATAATTCACATTGTTGATTCTGTTCTTCATAAAATTTAACTATATGTTCTCTCAGAAATAAAATTTTGGCTAACACCTGTCCCTGTGATGGCCAAACTACTTTAGAGTAACAGCCAACATACTTTAGAATGGTATGACAAATCCACAATGAATATCTCATCCTTCAACTTTAGCATGTTACAAACTGATGATGGCATGTTGCATTTGTATGAATATAGTTAACAGTACTTACAACTTTTTGCAAAGTGTTACTTAAAATAGTAGTTTAGCACAGAGATTCTGCTGATGCAAGATACAATGAAAAGAAATGAGAACATCTGGATCTGTTAATACTTTCTTTGTGCAATAAACCCTTCATGTTTTCCTGTCATGGAAAGTGCACCATCTGTACATACACTCACTAAATTTACCAAATTCAGTCCAGCTTGACAAAATTTATCTTGAAAAAGTTACTTTCAAAGAGTTGTTGAAGATATCTATTCCCCATGTTCTGTTTGCATGGGTACCCAAAGAGAGTAACTCTTTGTAGCAAAGAAAATGTGTTATGACCTGAATGAAGTGTAAAACCCGAGCCGAGTCAGTAGTATCACTCAATTCATCCAAAGCAATTGAATAATATATTTTTTTTGAAGTATTGCATGAAGTTGTTAAGTTGAAGGCTAATTCATGCTGCCGATCAGTTATGGTTCTCTTTGAAAAAGGCAGTTGTTTCTGCTTTGAAAGGTTATCAGCATCTAAGCATCCTACAGCCTCAGCAATGCATTCTTTCACAATTTCTACATCACTGAATTGCTTCAATTTTTCCCCGGGTATATAAGCTACTTTATAAGTTGCGTCAGTGGCATTATTTCCAGGTCTTATTGCTGCTTGAAATAATTGTCTTTGCTTTTGCTTTTCATCTTTTAATTTCTGCAATACAAACGTTCATGCCTCTCCCTCTAATTTAAAATACTTGTGGGCGTTATGAGTGTTTTAATACTGATGAGCATTGAATTTTGTTAATGTTGATATTGCAGTATCACAAAGCAAGCAAATCATCTTATCTTTGGCAGAAACAAGATAATATTGTAATTCTCAATCCTCATTAAAAAATCTTTTTTCTTCCTTCAGTGTTTTCTTGGTCTTCTTTGACCCGATGGGCTGTTAAACAGACAGAATTAAAAAGTACTGTCGAGCTGTACAACTGTTCACAAGTTCCACTTCAAACAGAAACACAGTGCACCCTTGTCAAAAGCTGATAACATACTGGTGTACTTGACCCCCATAAACTCTC
>NW_012156173.1:5640089-5644451 GCF_000956105.1 Propithecus coquereli
ATTCTACTAGTAACCAGTTAGTATGCATGACTTTTCATAATTTTCTGAATTTTCCTGGTTCTATATCACAGAAATGCTCCCAGGTTCCCTGGGCCCTCTGTACTCAAATTGGACCCTTCCTGTCCTTAACCATGGCTTTTGGATTTTGTGTTCCCCAAATCTGTATCCTGGTCCCAGTATTTTCTTAAGGTCACTAGCATACTGTCCACAAATCTAGGGACACTTGCTGGGTTTTATTCTCTATTAACTGTGGCATTTAATACTGCAGACAGCCAACAGTATCTCTAGAACTCTTTCTCCTCTTGTTCTTGGGGACATTCTATATTTCTAATTTTATTGATAAGTCAATAGATATTTATTGAACACTGAGAGTCTATCATGTATGTCTTTCTTATTATCTCCCTCCATTGCTCTTTTCGTGATCCTTGAACACAAATCTAGTCTTTGTCCTTCACTGTCTACCTCTTAGCTATCTACCTAAGAGTCAAATTAGTAAAATTATAGGAATGGTGAGTGAGAAGGGACTATAGTGACCAGTTAACCCAATTAGCACTCTACGGATGAGGATCTACACCCAGTAAATTAAGTGTCTCCCCTAAAATCTCACAGCTCATCAGTCATCAGTGGCAGAGCCCACACCAACTTATGTGAAAGCCAGAGGGATTTCCATGCTGTTTCTTAATTAGTGCAGAACCTGATTCCGGATCTTCTGAAGCCCAGGTCCACTCTCCTGATTTTCTAATTCTGTCATTATATTCCTGTTCTTCTCTGTTGCAGAGTCTAAATTTTAGTTATATTTGATATCTCCCAATTTCTCACTTCCCCCACCCCTAGGGCCAAATATACATGATGTTCCCTAAAACCTTTCATCATGATGCCTTGAGAATTTGGGGTCTTTTCACTCAGAGCCACCACCATAGTCCAGAGCTGCATCCCCATGAACCTGTGTAATGGTCAACGCCTTTGCTATGGTCTCCCATGCGTCGTCAGCCATTCCACACTCAAATATCAGAAATATCACTTTTCCCACGCCAACCTGTCAGTAAAGCAGTGCTTATCTCCATTCATGAACAGTTCTCTTTAAATGTTCATAAATGTTCAGAAAAATAAAAACAGCCCTTTGGAGAGGCAACATCGGTGACAAGTGGAAAATATAGACATCCTGCTATTAAGTGTAAAGGACCCATTCCAAGAAATTAAGCTTTGAAGAGGGGTAAAAAAAATAAAAAATAAAGAGGTTAGTGAAAAGAACTAGCATGCTGCAGCAAAGACTGCTTGGAAAGAGAACAAGATAGAAATTTAATAATCTTATGTGCTGACTAGAAGAAAGAACCTATGTTTTTTCCGCATTGTGACACCAGACAATAGGCTGACAGAAAACTTGTGAGGTAGGAAAGCAAAGCTGAATCAAATCAATTGTTGGTCATAACTGTTATGACACAATGCTCTGGTGGACCTCTATTAATTCACAGGTACGCAGCCACATTTTGTTAATGTGTGAAAACTTAGTCTATAATGGAGGGTCCTCACTCCTATGGAGATTTCCATCAGCTTTCAGCAAGTCATATAACTTGACTCAATTTAGTTTACTGCTAGTTTCCTGCCAAACCTAACAGCCACCCCTGCCATATTCTATGGAACATGCAAGGGCTTTGCTTGAATCAGGACTGTCAACAGCTGTAGTCAGATGGCAACTGACTAAAGAGTGAGAAAGTGAAAAATACTAAGATAATGGTGAGTGCTTTTAAGGACATTGTGAGGCATCCTTATGTTGTAGTTGTAAAAAAACTTTTCCTGAGTGTAAGGTTTTGCATCAATAATACCTTATTGTGCAGGTGTGCAAGAACCCAAGGACATCTGCAAGACGGTAACAGAAGTTTAAAGCAATATTCCTTCCTTTGTTTTGTTTCCCCTTCTTTTCTACCTTCTTTCTCTTAACAAATGTTAGGTGATTAAATCTGAAATGTCTGATTTCAAATCAAAAGTGTAGTTTGTTATGTCTCAAACAAGAAGCAGTATGATTAATCAAAGTATGCACTTAAACTATCAAGGCAGTTTTGCCATTTTAATGGTAGCTTGTTTATGCCTGCAGCAAAGAAGCCTGGAAAGTGAGTACAATGAAATCACAAAAGGTATTTTCCACAGCTTATTGAGAATTAAATATTTATTTAATTTATTTATTATTTATTTATTTATTATTTATTTATTTTTAATAAATTTTATTTAATAAATTTTATTTAATTTATTTTAATTTAATTTAATTTAAGAGGTCCAAAGCCTGGAAGAAATGGTAGTCAGTTAGTGCAAGGTCTGGTGAACATGGTAGATGATAGAGAGTTTCCAATTCCAGCTTCTATAGTTTGAGCAGAGTTGTTTGTGCAACAGTGTTGTCTTGCAAAAGAATTGGCCTGTCTCTATTGACCAATCTCAGCTGCTTAATCACAGGCATCCTCATCATTTCATCCAATTGGTTGCAGTAGACATCTGCTGTAATCAATTGACCAGATTTCATGAAGATGTAGTGGATAATACCAGTGCTGGACCACCAAACAGACACCGTTAGCTTTTTTTGATGAACGTTGGTTTTGGACTGTGTTTCAGCACTTCATCTTTATCCAACCATTGTGCCGAATGCTTGCAATTGTCAAAAAGAATCCATTTTTCATCACATGTAACAATACAGTGTAGAAATGGTCAGCCTTTATGTTGTGGCAGCAAAGAAGGGCAAGTTTCAAGACAATTTCTCTTCTGACGCTCATTTAATTCATGTGGAACCCATCTATTCAGCTTCTTTACCTTGCATACTTGTTTCAAATGGTCCAATATTGTTGGAATAGTAATATCAAACCTTGCTGCTAATTCACATGTAGGTTGAGATGGATTTGTTTCCACTACAGCTTTCAGCTCATCATTATCCACCTTGGTCTCACCCACATGGTTCATTTTCAAGACTAAAATCATCAGAATAGAACTTCTCAAACCATCGACATACTGTGCATTCATTAGCCGCATCCTTCCCAAACACTTCATTAATACTTCTAGCTGTCTGCACTGCATTGGTTCCATGATGGAACTCATATCAAAAATAACACGAATTTTTGACTTATCCATGCTTTCACAAAAACTGCTCTAAAAAAAACTTTGAAAGATAATCACAAGCTAAAACATGCATTTGAAAGAATGAGGATGTACCTTCACAATAAAAAAAGAAAGAAGTGTCAAAGTAAAATGTCATAAATATCAACTATCAAACTTAGTACTTAAGGAAATTGGACATTTCATACTTAATAACCTAATATTTGCAGAGCATTTATTCCGTGCAAGGCCCTATACTAAGGGCTGCAGATATCACAATAAGTCTTGCTTTTGAGTACTTTATAATTTCTCTGTGGATTAATTGTATAGTCTTAAAAGAGTTCTTCCCTAACCTGGGATCCCGTGAGAAAAAGTAAGAAACACGAAAGGATCTGCTTAGATCAAAAAAGAGAATGTATCAGTTAGATTAATACGGATGGCTAACATAATATTGACAAGGAAAAAATACTAAATATACACTTAAGTGTTGGTATTTATTTAAATGTTGTGTACGGTATTCTACTTTCAAAATTATTAAGCAAAAACTTGTAATTAACCAGTATTTACAGAGAATATTTTAATTAGGGGCTTTATTTTACTGAAAAGGCTTAGTTGGCTATGCTAATCTACATCCTTTCAATTTCTACATTTGGGAAAAGTTTAGTTAGTTGGTCTAAATAGGCATAATTTATGGCAATTACCTTAGTGTTGTCAAATCTAAACTTTTAAACTAAGAAAAGAGAAAACAGAACAAAACAAAAAACTTATATCCCTTTCTGAATGGATTCTCATTATTTCTATCACCAAATTCAATCTTTCGGTCTGATATTTAGACTCCTTTATACTCTGGTCATGACCTACCTTTTGACAATTTATCTCTCACTACTCCCCAGCTCTTTCTTTTACTGTACATACTATTTCCCTGGATAGATCTTTGTGTTGACATATATCATTTTTCCTCCGGAGTGTCATCTCTGAATTCTCTCCATCTATATAGTACTATTGACATTTACTGAATTCTTACTATATGTTAGCTGCTGCTTTGAGAGCTTTTTACCTACATTGTCCCATGTCCTTGTTATGGTAGCCTTATGACCCCAGTGAACCTTATTGTAAAGAATTTTAAAAACTGAGGCTTAGAGAGACTAAGTAACTTCTTTACAAAAAGAGGACTACTTAGTAAAAAAGAGGACTAAGTAACTTGCTCAAAGTCACACAGTTAGTAAAGGACCTTTGTGAATTCAGATAAATTAGCTAACATCTCTGAGCTCCAATAAAGCTGAGATA
>NW_012156173.1:5645251-5667897 GCF_000956105.1 Propithecus coquereli
ATCAGAGATTTCGGAAGAAATATAACGTTGGGATGTGATGGGCAAGTCAAGAATTTCCTTAGAAAATCGTTCTTTACTCTCTGATTTTTTTAACACAGGAAGTTTATCAGACAGGTTCTAGGCATTTCCTATGGTACTTAGAGCAACAGATCTTTTGTGCATTGAAACAGGTCAAAGTAGCAGATCAGAGCCCTGCTATTGATTTGTTTCATTCTGGTGAATGTAAATGATTCAAGTTTGGCAGCACTTGTCCTGCTAGAGATAAAACGGAAAGAACATGTGCACGGCTTCAAGGTGCAGCTTGACTCCTTCGGTAACCCAGCATGACAATCAATATAACTGGCATTCTTAAGTATATATCATAAACTCTCCAAGGAGTCAGTTCCATCTTCCCTGAGATCATTATATATTTACAAAAATGAGTAGAAAGAGGAGAACATGGTGAGGATCAAAAGAAGCAGCAACTATAAATTCACCTGTTTTGTTGATGGGAGACAAGTTACACTAAGTCCAGGAAAACAAAAAAGATACTTTTTGAGGTCCATGGAGGAAAACGCAGAAATTGCTAATGGGAAAATAACCCTGGTCGACTTAGCGTCATGATATTATGGTTGTTTCTGCTCCACTCATGCTTCTCTACCCATGAGCAATCCCTTCTTCAAGAAACTACTTAAAGTTCAAATATTTATTCATGTATTATTTTCAAAAAATCAATAGTTTAAAAAAAAGGCGTATTTTCTTTTCCTGTAACCATAAGTCATATGCCAAAAAAGCTCTTGTTTAACTTGCTCCTTAGGATTAAGAGGGTTTGTGCTGCAAACGGGTTTGGATTATATATCTTCATGGAGCGCAATGTGCCTTGGATTTAACGGGACACATTCCACAGGTGAGGCTGCATTTATAGGTGCAATAATAGATTTATCTCTCAGTACAAGCCAAAGAGTGGAGACATTCCTTAATCTTTCTGACAAGACCTTAACTTTAATATTGTGCTATGTTTGGAAGACTGTGTTTCAAAGCAGAAGCAATACATTAAATTTCAAGATGAGAACTCAAAGAATAATAAAAATGGTGAAGAGAATCCGAAAGAGTGAGACTCATTAAAATGAAATCTTTGTGGCTATGACTGTGTACAAAATCATGGGTCATTGGGGCCAAACAGAAAATGTATATGCCAGATATCGAAATGGCACAGTTTTACCTCTTTCTACCATGTGTTAAGAATCCCATCCATGTGTCTCATTGATAATGCTGGGGAAAGCAAGGCAACTTTGGGGAGCATTAACAAAATTATGGATGCATTATAATGATGTCACAGCAAAACTGAGGCTAGAGGTTCAAATGGCCTCTAGACTAGGAGTTCTTAACCAGAGATCCACCCCAGAACCATTGGGAGAGAGCTTTTCGGAATGTGCATTTTGGGGCTTCACTACCATTTTCACTTAGGTGCGGAATGATACCCAGGCATATGAATTTTAAAAGTCTTCCAAGTGAGTATGATGACAATCTTGCTTAAGAAGAGAAAGCATGTTCTGCTTTATAATTATATATCCACCACCTTCCTACTACATTGCAAACTCCTTTGAAAGGAATCTGTCATATTTCCCTTGTGTCTTTTGCTATGCTTAGCACAGCTAGACTGTAAGCTCCAGGAGGGAAGAGGGTGTGCTAGTCTTGCTTATTATGGTATTAATAATTACTCCTGCCCACCCCTCCCACTCCACCCTGAAGCTAGAAGAGCACATGGTCTGTGGTTAGTGCCCAAGAAATTGAATTAAAAAATGAATAACAGAAATTCAATTATATACATATGGATTTGAATTGATTTTTTCTTTTTTTCTGTTGTTATTATTGTTTATTATATAACTAGTGAGTTCTCAAATGTTTGTTGATTGAACACACTAAGTTTTGAAGGTTAAACTTGATTCATTTTAAGGGCTTTTGAGTGGTATTTGTAGAAATAAGTTTCATTACTTGATATTTCTGTCCTTCATTTTGGGCTTTTGTAAAATATATCTTTGGTTTATACAGGACTTGATGAGAACAGCTCAATTGTAATTGCTTCTTTCAGAAAACTGGGAATCAAATAACTAATCCAAAGTAACAAAACAAGTGGATACAGTTGACACTATGACTTCAAGTACCTACCCAAATGGCATTGTTAGTGGATCTTGACTCACAATACTAGCATAACTCATTATTTTTATAGCTCATGTATCAAAAAGTTATTTGAACCATATGATTTTTAAGGTCCTACAATCCCAATTCTATTATGAAGAGACATATTTTCTACTGAAGTACATGGAAAGAAATAGAGCAGTTCTAGTCATTAAATAATTACTGAAATCAATACTGGCATAGTATCAGTTATCATGCATGGCATCGGGTATCAGGAATATATTATAATAGCCCACTTCTGTGATATTCTAATACCATTCACTGATAACTGGAAATAACCAAGAATGCTAAAATTGATTGGCATCAAATGTGTCTGTTACTTATCATAGGCCACCATCCAAGCTCATATAGATATGATTTGAAATGTTCACCTAACCATCTTCACATGACTTATAATAAGCCAAAGATTTCTCAACATCTTTATTAAAGATGCCTGTGCTTTAAATATACAGGTATATTTGTAATGGACCATGCTGAAGATGTATAAATGGGATGTGTGCTTTGTTTCCATCTTCATTATTGAACTTATGTTGTGTAAAGTCTTGCTTATTACTCTTCTACCTATGATCCTGCCTCTTTTTCAATCCATGTGACATTGATTTTATAGCTCATTTATGCACTTATCTTGTTCTGTCTTCTTTTAGATTTCTACCAAATTGTACATACCTGTAGGGATAGGAGCCTTTCTTGATCAGCCTGTGTCTCCTGCTATGACAAGCACATAGCAGGGACCCAATTATAGACTCTTTGAATTGATAATCTGTTATCCCAAAATTAATAATGACAATATCATCTTAATCCCAAGAATAATTACACCATTGTCACTGAAGTAAAAAGAGAACATTTAACTTCAAATTTTGGACTTTTTAAAAAGTAGATATTATAAGGCAATTTAAAGTAGATCTTTTAAGCTGTCACCAAAGGCATTTATTCTGGTTAAAAACTTGATCCATTTATATATTCATGCATAATTTATATCCCACCCACTTCCAAAAATTAATTGAAGGGGCCATTAAGGTGATGCCAATTATGGAAACTGCTAAAACACCAGTAACAAAACCAATCATGAAAAGTTTTATTCCCGAACTCATCTTGGTATTTTAAAATGTTTATAGGTTAAAACATTGACTGCATCTATATGCATTATCTCCACACCAAATAGAATTTGGGGAGGTTTAATTATTAAATATTTTAAACTGGTTCCTAGTTTATCATATAATTCTATTTCAAACGTAGCATTTTATATTGTTTCTTTTCATTTACGCCATTGATTTACACTTATTTCAAATGTTAAGAACTATAGAGTGAATTTAAATATGTATTTGAAAAGCCAGGTGAAAAATACTTTAACTGCTGGCTTCAAGTGAATTTAAATATGGAGAATTCCAAAGAGTTGGGAAATCAGCCCAACATTTTTCAATCCCAGCAAAGCCACAATAACAAGAATTATAACCTATTCCCATTTTCCTTAAAAGGTGATTTGGGGTAAGGACTCCAAAGAAACAAGAGAATTCTGTTCTAAGAGAGAAACATGAGGCAAATGGAGACAAAAGGAGAAAGGAGACCCCAAGGAAAATAGCCTCTCCCATTTCCACCATCCAAAGCTCACTTGCCAATTTGCATGATTCCAATGAGCTCTGCCCAATTAACCTGCCCAAAAGGGTTGTGTGGCTGATGTTTAACTTTCCACCCAGCTATGTTGAAATGTACAGTACATCTTAAACATGTCCTTTAAATTGAAAATGAAACATTTAGACACATCAGTATAAGATGGGTCCCACTAAATATAGGAATGTGTTTACCCAGGTGGGTTCAATTATAATTTCTACTCCATGAAATAAAATTTCAATCTAGCTTGCAAAAAACTAAAAATCAATTTTAGAGTTTTAAGGAAAATTTTCTCACAAAATGAATCATAGTTCAATTTTCAATATTGGATAATTTGATTGAATGCCTTTATATTGAATGTGCTAAAAAAAGTTTGAGATGGGATTACAATAAGAATTTATTAATGATTTCTCAACTTCTATATAAAGTTATATATAAGCAGTCCAATCAGATAAAGCAGGCAAATCCTGTTGGTCCAATTAAGACAATCATGTGATAAAATAAAAATAAAAGAGCTAGAGAATACTTTTTTGAATACTGGGTGCAGTGGCTCATGCCTATAGTCCCAGCTACTTGGGAGGCTGAGGTAGAAGGACTGCTTGAGCCCAGGATTTGAGGCTGCAGTGAGCTGTGATGATACCACTGCACTCTAGCCTGGGTGAAAGAGCAAGACCCCATCTCTAAAATAAATAAATGAATAGAAGAATAATGAAAAAATAATGTAGAGTTTGCCCCTTAGCTTTTAGAAGACACATGTAATGAAGGAACTATATATCATCCACAAAGAAATCCATAAGTGATAAGAAACCCATTAATAATGATAGTGAATAGTTCATGTTCAAAGTCAATGCTGTTTATCAAGCTCCGGAAAATAAACCCCCACTTACCTCTAACACACCAGATGAAGTCACTGTTAAACATGAGATATCATGATAACCTGGAACAGGGAAAGAGGTTTAGACTGGAAAGAGACCTGGTGCCCTGACCTCTCTCCGATAGCTGCCAACCCTGCTGGGTCTGTGGGTAATTTAGTAAACTATTTATAGTATGCTCCTTCTTAATCTATTGCCCCTGCAAAGAAGTCCTTTATCCAATGTAAGTTCAGTGCTGGTCTGCCTATAAGAGTTTAAACAAAAATCAGAATTAAATGTGGTGGCAGGTTCCTCCAGGGATGTTATAGGCAAAAACATTTTGGAAATATTGGCTTAAAAGTAGACTTGTTGTAACCTTGGAATGGAAATAAGGTCTCACGAAAACAATTAAAACATTAGGACCGGGCAGCGCTTTCTACTTGTAAATAAAGGCTTCTGTTACATACTGATGGGACTTGCTGTGCCTTTAGCTTTAGTGTTCTTGGAGGGACCAAGGGGAAAAAGGAAGAAAAGGACAAGAATGCAAGGGAGATTTTGCTAAAAAAGACATAGCCTGTATTTGGTATTTCCTCTTCAACCAACACTGTTCCATCACCTTCTCTATCTCAGCACAGGGCTTCCTGAACCTGCCCCAAGTGGTCCTTCCTCCTCTTCAGTTGCACCAATCTTCTTATTTTCTGTGAACAACATCTTAAGAATGTCTCACCGTCTTCCACATGTCTATGTATATGTTGTACTTTTTTGTGACTAGCTTCAAACTCAATGCCACTTGCAGGAAGTTTAACTGTTAGATAAATAGAGGGTAATTTCTAGAGAGCTTGAGCCTAGAGTGCACCAAACAACAGAAACGTGAGAAAGCAGAGAAAGGACAGCCCATTCTGCTTGCACTGATGAACTCACAGCCTGGTGAAGAACACAAGTGGCAGGGGGCATTAGGGATGGAGGCAGAGTTAACATGTATGAGCCATGGCTCATATGACCTTGTTCATACATGAACAGGTTGACCCAGTCCCCGGGGTCACTGACAGAAAAAAAGCCTCCCTTGGGCCTCAAGATAACTACTCCAAGCCGTCATTTTCTAAGATTGGCCTGGCCAATGTCATCCTAAGCACCCTGTAAGGCCTTGTACCTTTAGCTCGCACATCCAGGGTCCTGACCTATTTCTGTGCCCCTGTTCCTGTCTGACCAGGACAATCTTCTGCTTCAAAACCTTCAGTTGTCATCGTTGCCACCATTTATTGGGTATTTACTATGTACCTGATAACATGATAAGTGCTTTACAAATATCTTCTATGATCCTTGCAATTTATCTACTATGATTGTTGCAACCGTAAAGTATATATTACTATCCCCATTTTACAGATGAAGGAAAGCAGACACAGAGAGGTTAAAAAAATTAGCCTAAGCATGCAAAAAGTGGTGGTATAGGTGAGAATCAAATCAGTCTGGCTCCCAAATCAATGTTCACTGCACCAAACCTCACAGTATCCAATGGTTCCCACAGCATTCTCCTCAAAGCCTCCACAATTCCACTGCTGCCTCCCTTCCAGCTCCACCTCTGGCCCTCCTTGCTAAGGCGATAGTTAAATACTGGAGTCCACCCTCCCCCATCCTCCCCAGTATGTTTATTCATACTCTTTCCTCTGCCTGAAATACCAGTCTCCAATCTAGCTTAGCACCTCCTCATCTTTCCAGACATGGGTTCCCTCAAGAAGGACTCCCTGATACCTTTCTCATCTGCACAGCAGCCTGCGCCCGCCCCATCAGAGCACTTTCAGTAGTACACTGTCACAATGATCAGCTGTAGGTGTGTTCCCACCTACACGTAGCCTTAAGAAACATGTCTCTGTCACCTTCACACCTCCAAAACCCAGTGCAGTGCTTGGCACAGGCAGAAACTTAGAGTGCTTGTTGAATGGAACTTATGTGAAACTTGAGAAGTGTTTTTCCTTTAGTGTGTGTGTGTGTGTGTGTGTGTGTGTGTGTGTGTGTGTGTGTGAGAGAGAGAGAGAGAGAGAGAGAGAGGGAGAGAGGGAGAGAGGGAGAGAGAGGAAAGGAGAGTGTGTTTTTCAGTCTTCTCAGCTAGATTTCATATTTTTTGAGACTAGGAGCAATGGCTTCTACTTTTATTAGTGTTCCAGTCTTTCAAAGTTCCTTGGCCACTGCAGATAGCAGAGTGAATGGCCCTATTTTCATGTCAGCATAGAAAACACTCATGAAGGTGAACTATACAGAAGAGAAGGGCAGCAAGGGAGGGGGTGGGCAATGGCAACAGAGAAAAATGTGTGTTGTGTGGATCTCACCAGCTTGCTAAAGCATTTAAGATTCTAACAAAATTAAACAATAGAAAGGTAGGCAATTAAGAATAAATATTGAACTGAGATGGCCTAAAGGGTGCAGAAAAGTGGCTATTAATAGACAACTGAAATGAACCACTTACTTCAATTTAGGAAATAAATTTAGCGATGCTTCCTGTCAACTAAAACAAAATCATAAACCATTTAGTACCATGACTTACCAGTATTCACATACAATGGTTTAGGCATATAAGAGTTTATTCCTCCTCTCATGGAGATCTAAATCAAGTGGCTGCTGGCCTTCCCTCAGTAGCTGGAGCATGTCAGGGCCAGCATCTCTACAAGTCTCTCCACCCTTTCCTCAGGCTTCTCACCTACTGGCCACAAGACTGCTGCTGCTGCTCCAGACATCACATCCAGGTTTAAGGTATGAGGAAGGGAAAGAAGCTTAATAAACTATGTCTGTTGCTTATATCAAGAAAAGCAAAAGGCTTTACAGACTCCTTCTTATGTTTTTCTGATCAGAACTATGTTAAATGGTCACTCCTACCTGGAATAGTGTTTTAAAATCATATACCTTACTTGCAGCAGGACACATTGCTGTCCAGATCAAAACCGACATTTTGTTTGCAAGGAAGAAGAGAGTAATGTATACCAGATGAGCAACTCATACTGATTGCAGATTGTAGTTTTCATTGTCTGCCAATAAATACCATATAAACCCCAGAAGAAATTCATTATGTTATTTTTCTGCTTATAAAAGTAATTGTGAAAATTTTGGAAAATATATGAAATTATAAAATATAAGATAATAGTGACCTATAATCATGCCCCCCCAAGATAGAGTATTTTATTTAATTGCTGTTTTTCTAATCTTAAAGAATTTGGTTATATATGTTATTATAGAAAACTTCGAAATTACTCAGCACATAGCATATAATTATTATCTCCCATAATTCTACCATCCATAGAACATAGATCAATTTTGGCTATTTTGATGAGAGAGAAAGAGAGAAAGAATAACTTCACAAAATTTCAATAATATACTTCCTTTCAAAATATATATATCCTGACTAGAAACTTCTATAAAGCATCAATAGCATGGCCAGAAATTTGTATACAAAAATTTATTTAATTAATCTATTATTGGATATCTACATTAACATTATTGTGGATAAATTTGTATGCAAATTATTTTTCTTTCCTAGGAAATAAATTGTAGAAGGAATACTCTAGTGGCAAACGTTATAAACATTTTCAAGTTTTTTGATACATACTGCCAAATTATACTTCAGAAGAATTCTACAATTTGCATCTCACCAATGATAAAGTAAATAAGAATGCCATTTTCCCTGAACCTTTGACAAGATCTGTATATGCACATATCTATCTATCCATCTACTTATCTATCTATATATCTATATATATATCTCTTATCCAATTGCAAGATTATATATATATATGTATGAGGTCATCTATGTATATGTAATATAAATAAATATATAATAGTATATAGCCTTGCAATTGGATAAGTTAAAAACTGATATTTAATAGTTTTATCTTTATTAGTTTTTCTTTGATTGTTTGTATGAATAAACATTTTCTGAAGTGGCTTATTAAAAATGTGTCTCTTTTGCATACTGCCTATTTATATCCCTTGTCCATTGTCCACTGGAGATAGTTATATTTTTTATTTGTATTTGTACCTTCATATATAAATAGTAATGCTTATTTATGAAATACTCATATGAAAGAAGAATAAGAATATAGTTATTTGTTTTTAGACTTCTAATTTTATTTATAGTAGTCTTGATTCCTCTCTCTTTAATTTAAATATAGATCTTTTTTGGAAGTTTTTAAATAAATATCCATGGTAGTATATTTTCAAAATCATTGCACATATGACAAAATCTTTCTGTTGCCATAAATGGCAACTATCTGGGTATATGATTCTTTGTTAACATCCTTAAACATCAAAATTCTAGTTATTTCCTTACATGACTTCTGGAATTCAATGTCGTGTACAGTTCTTTGTTAACACCGTCCTAAATTTCAAATTCTAGCTATTGCTCTATTTGACTTCAAGAATTTAATGTTGTATACAAGCTGTCTAAAATTAGTCTGAGATTATTCCTTTGAAGCTCAACTTTCCCTTCATCTCTCCTGGTTTTTATAAAAACATTATCTTTTAATAAGGGGAAACCTCTGCCAGGTAGTTTGTTAGCATGAATGCTTTTCTTTCTTATTTGTTAACATTTAAATTCTTGGAGCATAGTAAGCATATTTAATCTGAGTATATGAATCTTTTTAGCACAAAAATATTTCTTTAGCTATGTCTTGATCATTGCTCCTTAAATACTTCTTTAGGAACATCGGTAAACCATATGTTGAGTTTTAATATATTGTCCTTCAAATGTATCATATTTGCCATCTTTGCTCTCAAATCTCTATGTTCTTTTTAGCTATATTCTTTAAGAGTTTCCAATGTTTTTTCTATATCTTTGATTCAGTTCTCTATAGTATTAATTCTGATCTTCATTCTTTCCAATGAGAATTCAGACATTTCTATTGCACTTTCAGTTTCCTTTCAGTTCTACCCAATTCTTTTTGATTCAGCTTGTTGTCCTTTGTTTTCATTCTGATTTTTTTTCTTTGGCCTTTTTTGTCTCTTCACATATTTTATAGAAGGCATGTCCACTTGCTTCAGGAGCCAAATTCTTAAATATCTTCTTTTAGTTATAACAATAATTATTTTCTTATGTATGTATCTTTGAGGTGATTTCCTTGTTTTTCCTTATTCTGTAATTTTTTAAAAATCCTCATGTATAGGATAGCCTGCCATACTCAATATTTCCAATTAATAGGATATTTTATTGACCTTGGACCTTCTTCTAGTTATTTCTGTGTTGATAGTGGCAGATTCTTCTAGCCCCATGTCCAGCATCTCAGTAGCATTAAACTAGAGTAGTTATGCTAGGTTAATGCAATGTCTTTTATTCTCAATATGTGGTTCTTTGATCCGTGAATCTAAACATACTGGCCCTTCTAAAAGCCTCACCAAGCCTTTTGCCCAAAGATTTTGGAATGCCACCCCTTGAATCTGCACTTATAGGACTGCTAGAAATACGACCATCACACATAGTTACCAAACAAATTAAAGGAGCAACCGCTGCTAGGGTTTTCAAGTTGGCTGGCCATGGAGGGGGTGACCTTCTGCCTCTGAAGAAAGCTTTTCTTTAGGGAGAAGCAGAAAGAAGCAAAGCAGAAATGGAAGAACTACATTCACACATGTGCTTCTCCTATGGATTTAAAGGTACATAGCTAGTTAAATAATAGGTAATAATCCATACTCTGGAGCATAATAAATCTATATATTCTCCTATGTATGTGAGCTGAATGATTGCTGGAATGCACCATAGTATATATGGGATCTTTTATTTGGTGGGAGAAATAGTAATTGCACATCTTTATTAAGTGGTTCTTTAAAGTTGAATTTGAAAATGTTTTCAATAGGTGGAAGGTCACAGCCTGGCTCATAGTAGATGTTCAATAAATATTTTTCAGCGAATGAATGAATGAGTAGAGACTGTATCTTTGCAAGAATAAACCTGAGAAGGGTGGGAGGCTGAGGTGGGGTTAGGACACTCTCTTCTTCCTGTCCCCAGTGAGAAAGGTCCAGGTGTGCCGGGACCACATCCAGGGAGCAGCTGTACCCAGCAGCACTTCATGAGCCTGCATTGTGTCCATAATCTATTCAATTCCAACCAACTATGCTCAGTTCGTTGTATTTACAGCAATTGGTAACTTCTACAGCACACAAAATGCCTAGTTTTCATGGACAGCCACTTCAGTGCTGGGATTTATATAATGAGAGGAAGTGTGGAGACACAGTGATTATTACACATACTATTGTCCTGAACTGAGTGAGAAGCTAGAAAGAAGAATGCCTGGGTTCTAACCCAGCCTCGGGCTCTATCCAACCTGAGGAGTGTTTCTGACTCTCTCTGAGTTTTGGTTTCCATATCTGATTGAACAAGATTATCTCTAAAGACGCTTTGGCTGTAACACCCTGAAATTCCCTTTTGAGATAGAAAGGACACCATTCCCCTTCCTGGACACTAGGATAAACTTTACTCTGCAAATGTGGCTCTCAGAGCTCTTATAGGTGTTCGTTTGGGCATAAACAGGAAAATTGTTTATGATGCTCCTCTCCCTACTGTAGTTCAGGATTAAAAGAGTGAATTTTTTTTTTCAATATGTTCAGCTTTCAAAAGACATGCTGGAGGAAGTCAGCCAATTTCTGCCCACACAACTTCCAAGTGACGTCAATGGGAGCAGAGCACACAGATCTCTAGGCAAGTTTTGGCTCATTATGTGAGGTTTTTTTTCCTTTTTTTTTTTTCATTTTTTAAAGAACAACTGCAAAAATGATTGCTCTCAGCTCAAATTACACAATTTGCTCTTCTTTATGCCCTGAGTCAGCAATAGACATAATATGGAAAACAAAGCAAGATCTCCTTTTTACGCATCAAGTAAAACAGGACATAGTTATGTGAAACACAGCATGTTTGAGATTCTTGAGTACTCTCTGAGCAGTATTCCTCTCGCCATAGCCTCCGCTTAATTTCAATACGGAAGGTTGATAAATGATCGCCAGATGGACAATTGTAAAAACATACCTAATTATTCTTATTTTGATCCTAGATTTGTTCCTCCATCCTGCAATTGATATTGTATATCCTGGACTTATGGCTTAACCCTTGGAAGTATTTTAAAGGACTCTCATGACAAGAAAATATAACTTGTGTTTTGTTCTCCACTCAGCTTTTCACGATAAAGTCAAATAGATCTGGTAATATGACTATAAAAATAAAAATAGCTAATAGGCGTCCAGCTCTTAATATGTGACAAGCACATACTGCCTCAATCTTCACAGCAACGCTGTAAGGTTGGTATTGTTATTCTGCTGATTTTACTGAGTAGGAAACTGAGGATCAGAGAGGTTAAGTAATTTGCCCAAGGTCATGCAGCTGAGCAAGCGGCATTCAGATTCCAAACCAGGCAATCTGGCTTCAAAATTCTGTATTCCTTACCGCTATGCTATCCAGATAATAATTTATTTTTTCATTCAAAAAGCATTTAATGATGCCTAATTATTCTAGGCTCTGAGTAGAGTCAAAGAAAAAGGTAAGGAAGGGCATTCAGATTTTGTTTGCACCTGCCCTGGAACAAACACTACTGTTGACAACTCACATCTATTTCATCTTTGCAAAAGCCACATGAGCAAAAGATGTATCAGTGACATTTTACTGATGAAGAAACTGAGTTTTAGGGAGGTTGTGAATTGCCAAAGATCACACAGCTGGTAAAAACTTGAATTCTAACCCAGGTCTGTGTGTTTCTACCACCTGCACTGTCTTTACCACAGCATGCTGCCTCATGAGTGTGTGAAAATGAAATACAACATCGTATCTTAGCTAGTATAAGGGGCACACAAAGGTACCCCCAATATTTGGAAAGCTCTTAGATTTTTTTAGGAGTGATGTCAACCAAAGGGGATATCTAGATTTCAGAACTTCCATTATAATATTCCTCTGTAGTCTGTGTAGTCCAACCTGAACCAAAAGGACTGCTTTCAAGTCTAGGCCCAAAGAGGTCCATGGACAAATTGGACTGTAATTTTGATTAATAGGACATATTTGAATTAAAATACCATCAAAACATTAAATTCTTTTTAAAGCAATTATAAGTGAGTTTGGTATTTTATGTACACAGTCTTATATTTTTAGAGGAGTTAGTAGAAACCTTTTGAGTAAAATTGCAGTTTTTCATAAGTATGTACAGAAATGAAAACTGGTGTTCTGTATGTGATGCCCTAGAAGAACCATTCTACAAACATTAAAAGGTGAAATTTATGAGAAACATGTAAGAAAGCACTTTAAGTATTTCCAAAGCAAAATGTAATATAAAGTAATTTTATTATTCCCTTATTAACTGAATAAAACACTTTTCCTCAAAAATATTACCAGCTATGTAAGAGGCAGTTTGGGTTTAAATTGTCCTCTTTTCAAAGTTTGTTCACATCACACCAAATGTCTTATTTATATTCAAATACCACAGGGAATGGGCAAGAATTTGTGTGTTTAAACTGGACTTTTTCAAGGCTTTTAAGGCCAGAATATTTGCTTTGCCAAAAACTAAATTATTGCAAAGTGGGGGGAGCACCTGACCTTGTGGTGAGTCAGAATAAGTAAGTATCTCCACCTAGAATTGGAAAAAAATCCCCTAAGACTCCAGAGCACCATTTATTAGCCTGGTAACAGCTGTGCGCTAGTTGGTGGCTGAGCCTGATTATACATACTGAAAGTGGAAATCACCCAGAGATTCTCTCTCGAACACACAGCCCACCTTGCTTATGAACTAGCTCTTGCAAATTTTATCACCTGCCAAGCCACCACAAGTCCTTGAAAACCCAGAAAGGAGACAACAGGTTACCTTGGTCCATAATTTCTCCATTTCCAAATGGACATTCTGATAGCATTTCTAACCAACTTTCATCCAAAAGGGTCTCAATAAATTTTCTTTCCAGCCATCTCACCATCTTCTAATAGTATGATAATCACTATTTCATAACATTACAACAAATACTATGGTGTAAAGTAACTTTGACATGTGTAGGAACATGGTATTACTTTTCATCACAGCATGAACACAACTTTAATGTATTTCTTAATTTCTCGGTCCTTCATGGGATATACAGGGTCTCTGGAGAGGTCTGTGTATACCTAAGATCAGAGACTGGCCAATCCTATCCATCCTGCATGAGTAACACAACATACAACTCACTGCTATTCCTTATAGTCACTGTGTTATTTTGCCTTCTGTGGATGTGAAATTTACTTGCTTTGTAAAGCTGGGTAACAGAACGTTTCGGATTCCTGAAAGTCACATTCAGGGCCGGTTCGTGGGCATACGACATGTGCAGTTGCTCAAGGTCCCACACCTAGAAGGGCTTATGCTTGGTTTAATGTTCTGCTGCTGCCATCTTGGAATCCTTAATAATTTCTAAACAAAGGGCCTTGCATTTTCATTTTGCACTAGAGTCCGCAAATTATGCCAGTTCTGGTCACCTGCATTAACCTTTTGTTAATGCAGCAAATACAAAAGGTTGATTGAAAATATAAGAACTAAAATGAAAAATTGACCAAAGGGCCACTAATGTATTTGAGAGTTTTTTCCAAGTAAGATGTTCCATTTAGTAAACATATTTGGATTTTATCTTTTTTTTTTCTTTGTAAAATAGTCCTGTTTTTTAAGCTGATCTAATTCTCTAATGTATTATGATATTCATGGTTTGAGCAATGAATACTTTTTTTTTAACGGTTGATAAGAAAATTGAAGAGGAGGGACGTGAAAAAAGAGAAAGACCAACTAGCTTCCAAAATTGTTTTGACTTAGTTGTGGCTAAACACTTAAAATATTCCTCATGGTCTCCTTTCACTATAACCATCACATTGCCTGCTTCTCTTTCAGATAATTCATACTCCTCTTATTTATTTTCGGATCATTGTAGTTTATAAAAATATTACAGATGTGCAAAATGTCACCAAAACTGAGATTGAACATGGCCAAATAGCCTGGAAGCCTCGGGCCTGAATGCCTTTCTAACAGTCAGTGAGCACAGCCAGTCTTGCCATGTTTCTCTTTCTCTGTGTGGGTGCAAGGGCCTGGGGAGTGGGCCAGCATGACGCTCAATGCACTACGCAAAAGCCAGCATGAATCCCAGGCCTTTTTCTGGACAGAAAGGACTGATTGTGTGGCCAGCAGCTGGAATGCATGCCCGTCACTTTTTGGAGTGGTGTTAGCAGGCATCGTTTTGCTGGATTGTTTGAGCAGAAGCAGAGCAAGGACAGAAGGGAACTCTCCTGCCCTGTACTTTGGTGGCCCTATAATTTTCCTCCTCTTCTTTGTTCAAATTATAAAGAAGAATCCCATACATTCAGTAAACGTCAGCCCTGTTTTCTGAATTGGATGCTGTTGTTTCAAAAGTACAACCCTCTTCTTCTGGCTGCTCAGAAGCGACTGTTCAGGAAGTGTGCCCAGAATGACATGAGTTAGGGGACCCAGCAGGACAGGCCTACGGTGGAGACTCAGTCAGGGTCTGTGTATAAGGCTCAAGCTAGGACAGTACAAAGCTTGGAACAAAGAACATTTTTGAGAACTTCTTGTCTAAACGATCAGAGAAAAAGGCAGAATGATTTTTTTGATGCTATCTTAAAGTTTATCAAAAAATTTTCAAATTCTTTACAAAACTGTATCCAAAATCTTTACCCATTGGACTACTTAAAGATCTACTGGCTATAATCTTACAAGTTGGGGAAACCCCAAGCTCTGCCTTTATCCTGCTATTTGATGTCTAGCCATTACCCCATAAATCTGGGTCTTAGTCTTCTGAATATTCATCATTTTACACCACCCCATCCGACACCCAGTCTCATCTACTGAGAATAGATGTTATAGGTAAAACTGCATAAGAGGAAGAGGTTTGAAATGTCTTCCCTATTTTGCTATTTTTGTTCGATTTGATGCTTCAAGTTAAAATAAGAGAGATGTGAAGTTTGAGATTATGTATAAATTCACTGCAAGCACATAATGGGATAAATGGCAAGAACATACTTATATAAAGTCCTGACATAATGAATCACGCAAATATTTTTCACAGCAGGAATATTTACATTTCTTACTTTGACTCAAATTTTAATGAGCCTTTTTTTTTTAATCCTCTAGGCTTTTCCCAGGGTGTCATTGTGGAAATGTGGTTAATGAGATTTTGCTTGAATCCAAATGTGTTTTTAACTGCCATAGTATAGTTGGTGGGGTAACGAAACTAAACCAGTTAAATTGACCCCAATTGCCCAACTATCTATTCTTCCCAGCCCCTAAAAGCTCTGGAATGACTTGGTAAGGTCAGAGGAGAGCAAGTGATGATGGCTGGTACTTGGTGCAGTGCAAACTCTGTCCCCCTGGCACCAGGAAACCTCTGCTGCTCATTTGACCCCCTGGCTATAGCTTTCTGTTTCTTTGTGTAGGATTCCTGGAGACCCTCCATGCACATGGAGGATTTAGAAGTCAGTCAACAATTTAAGAAGACATGTTGGAGAGATTTTAGGGTTCCCTCTATATGGCTCTCTCTTCTGTGGGGTTACCTTGTTTCCAGCTCTTCTATTAGCCCTAAATTCTGACCTCTCTTTCCTTCAGCCAGTAAAATTGTGTCTTTCTACTTGGGCTCTTTTCTCTGGTACCCCAGAGAAATACAGAGCTTATCTTTCAAGGATCACTCCGCTTCCAGCTTCTGCTTGCTTTGGCTACTCTGCAGCGCCTTCAGTCAAGTATTTGTTTATATTTTATCTAGCTTCCATAGTTGTTATCAGAAGAGAGTTAGTCCAATACAAGCTGCTATGCCATGCTCAGGACTGGAACTTCCAAATTGCTCTAATTATTAATAATAAGAGAGTATTAATGTGTTGGCTAAAAACTAGATATACAAATCAACTGCATTTCTATACACCTAGAAAAAGCAGTTAGACAATGTAATTTTAAATTACATTTAAAATTTAATAAAGGCATATAAAGCACCTAATAATTATTTCTAGAAAATATATGCAAGATTTTTTAGAGAAAATTATAAAACTAATGGAATAAACACTTTTGAAATATTTTAAAGAATATCTTAATAAAGAGAGATATATCATGATTTCAGATAGAAAGACTCAGTATGAAAAAGATATTAATTTCTTCCATAGGGAAAAAGTGGGCAAAAAATTGAAAAGACAAGTCAAAGCAAATGAAATGGAAAATGGTCCTTAAACATTTGAAAAGACACTCAGTCTAATTTGAAGCAATCCAAATGTCTATCAGCAGTGGAAAGGATAAGATTTTAGTATATTCACACATTAGAGTACTATAGCAAAGGAAAAATGAACACAATACAACTATCTCCATCAACATGGAGGAAACTTAAAAATGTAAATTTGAAAGAAGGAAGTGCAAGTATCCAATTTGTTTTCACCTACATAAAGTTCAAAACCAGGCAACATGAAATAATATTCTGTTTTGGAAATACTTGTATAGGTGGGTCTAGTGAGAAAGAAAAGGAAGAGAAGGATAAAGTGAATATCAGCATGGTCATTTTCTCCGGATGGACAGAGGGGCGTGAGAGCATGGAGAGAAACAAGGGATCTCAGGGGTGCGGGGCCATCATGTATCTTTCCTACTTGAGTACATGGGGCTCTATGATCAGTATTTAATGATGCACACATATTTATACATTCTTCTCTGTTTATGATAGTTCATAACACGTTATTTTTATGTATTCATTTTACTTTGTTATTTCACCTGTATAGATTTTTTAACTGCTTTCTGGAGTTGTTGTGGGAAGATGAAGTATCTGGGCAAAAAGGGCCTGAGGATAGGGTGGGGTCCAGAGCCCAGGGCTGGTGGAGACAGAAGTGCAAGGTACAGCAACTCAAGATCAGCAGCCACAGCACTGGGATCCTCAGCAAACATGCAGGTGGGATCTGGGCAATGGCTGTAGGCTGAATAGCCCAAATCTAGTTTTCCAGCACTCTGAGCAATTGAACAAGCTACCAGTTTTGCCTGTAATAGTGTCCTCTACAGCTTACATAACCCAAGAGCAAGTTTCTGTTGCTTGTGACCCAAAACCTTGAAAAGTGTATTGCTTTTGAGGTGTCTGTGGGAAGAGATGAGAATGTTCAATAAGGACACTAGAAATATGAGTCTGAAATTTAGAAATAATGTCTGACCTAGAGATATAGATGTTACCCATATATAGTAACTTGTGAATATGGATAAGTTCACCAGGGAGAGTGTGAAGCCCAAAGAGTATGAATCCCAGAGAGTATCCACTACAACATCCAAGGGCGGCTCCAACTTCTCATCTACCAATACCTTGTGCTTACACGGTGTTGGGACAATCTTGGGATCCACAGGTCCCACTCTTCTACAAGCCAAGATTACAGTCAGTACTTTAGAAACATTGGTAACACCTACGAATATACCTAAATATTCACTAACTGTATTTTTTTTTTTTACTTTGAAAGACCTTATTTTTTTTTTTTTACAGCAGTTTTAGGTTTACAGCAAGATTAAGAGGAAAGTACAGAGACTTCCCATATAGCACTTGCCCCCACACATATATAATGCTTCTCCCATTATCAACATCCCCCTCCAGAGGGGTACATTTGTTACAATTGTTAAACCTGCATTAACACATCCCCATCACCAAGAGTCCATAGCTTACATTAAGGCTTACTCTTGGTGTTGTACATTCTACGGGTTTCAACAAAGGTATAGTGATATGAATCCTTTATAGTGTCACACAGAGTATTTCCACGGCCCTAAAAATCCTCTTTGCTCCATCAGTTCATCCCTCCCCCCACCCCCACTCCATCTCCCACCCTCACTCCCTATCCAAACCCTGGCAATTTTTAAATTTTATTGATTACATTACCTCCACAAGGAGAGGGATATTTTTTCATGACATGAAGAAAATTTACCCAAGAGCGATCCCATACTCTTAGAATATATCCCACCATTACTCTGCGTAATTAACCTACATTCTGGTGTCAGAAGCATGACTAGGAAGGAGTTAAAAAATAGGGTGGGTGGGGGAAGTAATTATGCAGTTGACAGCACAAAGCTCTAGTCTGTATACATAAATCTTTCACAGGAGGAAAAATATTTGAAATGTAAACATAACAAAGCAAAAACATTTTGCTATAAAAAAAGGATTCAGTAATTACAATGAACATCTCATTAAACATAGTCATTATTTGCGAGAAGGCTGGGAGAACTCTAATTAAGTCATAAGCTGTCCCTAGGAATCACTAGCTGTAGCAGGAAAATTCTAGGTGATCCATTAAATCTCCACACCCATAGCTGCTCAGGGAAAAATATAAGCAAACCCTGATTTCCCTGATTTCAGATGGGTAGTGAATTTTTTCCAGTGACCGACTGGATGACTTTGTCCACCATAAGTCATATATTTCCTCTCCCCAAGGTAAAGTGAAGTCCTCTTTTTCGATAAGCAAGAATAGAATTTTTCTCAACCTTCAACAAATAGTTTCTCCATCTTTGAACAAACTTTTTAACCAACATGATGTGAACAATTTATAGGACTTCATGAGAGCTTTTAGTTACAAATCCTTATGAGTTGGCCCAGGAACACTCTGTTGTTTTATCATGTCAATTTTCTAAGTCTGTATTTGAATACAACTTTTCACCATGTTATCATTGTCTTTTGTGTGTCTGTGTTTGCTGTGTAGGAGATGATACACAGCAAATTATTAGGGGTCAGTCATTGTGGACCTATGTAGAAAACTACAAAAGTCCAAATCTACACTGTCCAATATGGTAGCCACAGGTCTCTTGTGAGTTTGGAATACTTGCTATGGAGCTCTGAATGCACGAGTTTCAAAGAGCTAGTACCAAAAAAAGAAAAAAAAGTAAAATGCCTCATGAATAATTTTATATTGATTATATGTTGAAATTATAATATTTTTTGTATACCAGAAATATTTGGCTAAAAATTTTTAAATTTCACATGTGCCTTGCATTTGTAGTTGCATAATATTTACATGGGATGGCACTGTTATACGTGGTCCCTTTGGATTTGTGAGCAAAAAGCACACATGTGAATATTTTTTAAAAGAATCCAGAGAGTTCTAGAGATACAGAAGAGACTAGCTGGAAGAGACTTCCAAAAGTAAATGATATAAAAGTGTTTATATGAGCCCAACACATCCCACCATCCACCACACACATACTAACATACACAAATTTCCATGCATGTTAAACTGTAACCAGTATAATGAAAAGCTATTATAAAAGAATCTGACATCACCCGTAGAATCTCGTACCTAGTACAGTCAGCCCTCCGTATCCTTGAGTTCCGCATCCACAGATTCAACCAACCACAGATTGAAAATATTTTTTTTAAAAAAAAGAAATTAAAAATAATACAAATAAAAAAATACAGTATAACAACTATTTACATTGTATTAGGTATTATCAGTAATCTAAAGACAATTTAAAGAATACAGAAGAATGTGCATAGATTATATGAAAATATATAAGGGACCGGAGTGTCCACGGATTTTGTTATCCTTGGGGGTGCTGGGGAGGGCCCTATAACCAATCTCCCATAGATACCAAGGGACTATATTTCTAAGTATTTTATTAGCATGTAAGTTGGGGAGTTAGAGGCAGAATATAACTGAAAAAAGAAATTGAAAGGACAGGAGAGATCATCAACAGAATTGATGGGAAATTAGGAAGGCATTCCAGAAAAGGAAAATAAAATGAGCAATAGCTGAAAGGAAAAAGTAAGCATGGGTCTGTAGGAGAACAGTAACAATTGGGCTATTGGTAACAATAATTAATATCTGAAAATAGCTTTTAATTTACAAATTTTGATCTCAGGCATCATTTTATTTCATCACCATAGAAATCTATTTTTTCATTCTTATTTTATAGATAAGAAATGAGGCCCAAATTGTTCTTTGAAAGATGAGGCATTATTTCCATATAACAGAACTTCCTGGCACCAGTTAAGGCATGAGAACAGATACACAGTGTGACTTCGTGATACCTTTCTCAGTATGAGAGTGATAAGCTTGTCAGCTTCGTAAATCTGCAAATTCCTAGATGAAAATGGCCATGCCGTTTTCTTCTTCTTTTTTTTTTTTTTTGTAACCCACACATCCCTGGCATAGTGATTGACATAAATTTTCCAGAAATGTAGAATTGAGTGGAAGATAGCGTTAGTTTGTGATCTCTCTGGCCCAGCGCTGGGGCCAGAGGATTTTATTTTATGGCGTTAAGCCTTGTCACCTCTTCCACCTCATACCTCAGCCTTCCATAGTTGTGTATTCTAAGCAGTGTTGGTACATAGTTGCCACTTCAGAAAGAGAAACTAATGTTGGACATTCGAAATATTCATCTTTTTATTGAAGTATAATTTACATACATTAAAATTCGTTCTTTTAAAGTAATTGAGTTTTGACAACATCTAACTGCATATAGAACACAATCAGAATATAGAACATTTCCATCACTCCAGAAAGTTCCCCATGCTGTTCCGTAGTCAATCCTTCCCTCAACCCCAGCCCCTGGCACCAACAATCTGTTTTCTGTCCCTGTAGATCTGCCTGTCTGAGACATGGCATCATATAGCAGATTGCCTTTTGGACTGGCTTCTTTCACTTTGAATAATGCTTTTCAGATTCATCCCTGTTGTTGCATACACAGCATTCATTGTTTTTTGCAGCTGATTATTATTCCAATGTATTTTGTATACCAAAATTTAATTATTCATTCCCCAATTGATAGATATTTAGGATTTTGTCAAATATAAATAAAGCTGCTTAGCATAGATACATGTTTTCATTTATCTTGAATAAATACCTAGGGGTGGAATTGCTGGGTCATAGGGTGGGTGTATGTTTACCTTATAAGAAACTGCCAAACTGTTTTCCAAAGTTGTAACACTTTACATTCTCGCCAGCAATATATTAGACTTCCAGATGCTCCATATTTTTGCCAGTATTTGGCATTGTCAATCTTTTTCATTTTAGCTGTAGGTATGTCTAGTGGGTGTATCTCATTGTGGTTTTAATTTGCATTTTCTCGGAAATGCCATTATGCCATTAGTAGACCCTTTTTTTGGGGGGGTGTATAATTTGAACACAGTATAATGATCTCATGTGTTAGAGCTGGATGAGTTTTGACAAATGCACACCCCTTACGTAACCCACGCCACATCAAAGTACAGGCCACTGCCAGTCCTCTGGAAACCTCCTCCTGCCCTACCCAATCTCCTCCTGCTGCAACCAAGCACTGTTCTGATTTTTGTCCACCATAGATTAGTTTCACCTATTGTAGAACTTCATTCATATGAAATTGTACAACATATGCTTCTTTGTGGCTGGAGGCTTTCACCCAGCCTGGTGTATTTTGAAGGTCATCTGAGTCTGTTGTGCATTCCCTTGCGTTGCTGACTTGCTTCCCATTGTATGGGTAAACCACAATTTGTTTATTCATTCTCCTGTTGATAGAGATTTTAGTTGTTCTCAGTTTTTGTCTGGCATGAATAAAGCTCCTGTAAACATTTTTGCACAAGCATTTTTGGGAAGACATATTTTATTTCTCTTGAGTAAATAGTTAGGGGTAGAATTGCTGGGTCATAGAGTAGGTAAATGTTTACCTTTATAAGATGTTACCAAGCTGTTTTCCCAAGTGGCTTTCTCATTTTGCATTTCCACCTGCAATGTATGAGAGTTTCGGTTGCTCCACATCCTTGCCAAAATTTGTTCTTTTTTTTAAAGTGTAGTCACTCTAACGGGTGTGTGGTGATTGCTCACTGTGGTTTTAAATTTGCATTTTCCCGATGACTAATCATGTACTTACTGCCCATTTGCATATCTGCCTTTGTGAAATGCATGCACTTATGTCTTTTGCCCTTATTTATCTGTTTATTGCTGAACTGTAGTTAGTTGATTGGCTTATAGTTTTTTTTTATATATATTGTGCATACAATTCCTTTGCCAAATATACATTGGGTATGTTTTCTTCCTGTGCATACTTGAGAGAAGTATAATATATTAATAATATA
>NW_012156173.1:5668477-5689808 GCF_000956105.1 Propithecus coquereli
TTTTAGTCCTAAAAGTTACATTTGGTTGCCTTTTATAGTTTCCAGTTTTCTACTAAGATTCCTCATCTGCTCATTATGTTGATCCTTTTCTTTTGAATACTTAAACATGATGATAGCTATTTTTAAAGGCCTTGTCTGCTAATTCCAACATTGTCATTTCAAGTTTGCCTCTATTGACGTTTTTTTGGTTGCAGGTTAAATTTTTTACTTCCTTTGCACATCTAGTAAATTCTTTTGGTATGATGGATACTGTGAATTCTGACTTGTTGAGAATCTGGATTTTGTTGTCTTCCTTTAAAAATGGTTGAATTTTGCTCTGACAGGAAGTTAATTTATTTACGAATCAATTGATCCTTTCGACTGATTGAAAGGCTTGTTATTAATCTGTGTTAGGGCAGGTTTAGTGTAGTTCTTACTCTAGGACTAAAGCGGTCCTTCTCCTAAAGTCTGGTGATTTGGAGATCTCAGTTGCATGCCCAGAGTGTCGGTGAAGCCTCCCTACTCTGGCTAGCCAGATCTCTTGCAACTCTCAGCTCGGTGAAGCCTCCCTACTCTGGCTAGCCAGATCTCTTGCAACTCTCAGCTCTCTGCACCTCTGGCATCTTCATTTTGCTCACAGCTCCCTAACACATCTACACTGTGTTATACCACATAGTCTTGCCCCAGACATGAATGAGCAGGTTAGTATCATTTGACCAGAGATCTTTATGCAGATTTCTGGAATTTCTTTCCTGTGCAGTTCTTAACTTCTCTTCTCTCTGGAAGCCTGCTCCAAAACTCCAGCCACTCCAGCAGCCCAGACTCAAGTGTCTGCCTCAGCTCAGCAACCCCCCTGAGGGCTGCTTCAGCTCCACCTTCCTGTGCTGAGGCAGAGAGCTGGAGCAATCGGGGAGCTCTTGTCATGTGATTCCTTTTCCTCGGGGACCACAATTCTGTTCTGAATGTCTTCCAACATCTGAAGCCGTTGCTTCAAATATTTTGCACAATTTCTAAATAGTGTATGGCTGGATGAGCTCCTCATGATCAGTTATTTCTTGATGGCTGGGAGTGGAAGCCACCCATATCATTTTTTATGAATCTAAAAATAAAAAAAGTATATTAGACCCCAGACATTTTCTTCGTCTTTTATATTTGCTGTCATCTCTGAAACTAAAATTCCAATTTTGTTTCTTTACCACTACTGGAATATATGTGACTATGAAGCAGAGTAAGAGGATTTCCAAAGGACAGCACATGTCCTGCTGAAGGATTATGCTCCTATACGATGAAAGTCCATGTTAGGATGCATTTTATAGGTGAGCTTTAAAAAATATTTGGAATTTTAATTTTATTTAAAGTAAGTTTAGTTTTTTTGTTTTTTTTTAACCATAAACAGCTTCTGTGGATGACATAGAGATGCCACAAAGGTGTTTAAGGAGGAAATATAATACCTTATGGCATTTTAAGGCATTCCATTTATGCTTGAGCAGGGATCAAGTATAGATTCCTAACATCTTTGAAATATAGTATCTAACATTTTATATTGAACAAACCAACAAAACACAGATAATCTTATCTGGAAACCCAAATCAGATTATTTCTATGAGTCTGTTGGTATGTTTTTACACCGGGGTTGTTTTATGTTGTGTTCATTTCCTCTGTGGTCTTATGGGAACTTTTTAAAGCTAACTGTCTTTTACATTCATTTAAAACACTCCCCAAATTATTATCCCTAATAGGGGAAATATGAAAGTATCAAAATATCATATCACTTTTGCAGGTCAGCTGAGTATGGGAGTTATTCTCCAGGGTAAATGTGTGTTCAGCTTGTGGAAAGAATCACAAATGTCTTCTCAAAATAAGAGAACTCCTCTGGCTATAATACGAGAGAACAATCCAAGCCAATCTTTCCACTTGTGCTACCAAACGCCTCCTTTTTTGAAGGTCTTCGGTTTCAACTGAAAAATTAGGGCAGCAGATAATGAATGCTTTGTTCATTTTGACCTAACAACAGGCCTTTTCGGAGGCTCACCTAAGGATCCAGCCTTCCAGTTATTACCACTGTAATTCTGTGGCTTATTATGACTTCATGAGCTGTGCTAAGAAAAAAAAATATTTAAGATACAGCCATCTAATAAAATGTTATTTAAAATTATGGAATTTAGACACTCGAGTACTCATGTCCTTACTATGAGTTGTTCCAGTGCTTCCAACAACCACATATAGATTTATTTTTTCTCAACATGACAGTGGTACATCCCTGCTGTGATTACATAAACTGCATTAGATTACTTGTGTTGTGTTTATTACAGAGGAAGTCTTTAGGTAAAGCTCACTGTAATTTTTTTCCCTAATATTTCAGCGTGCACTGTACAGGCTGAAGCAACTCTAGAAATAGAAGATAATTTCAATTTCGACTCTGCCATTTACTAGCTAAATGACCTTGAGCAAATTATTTAACCTTCCCATAACTTACTTTATATGTTAAACGGTTATGAGAATAGTACCTGCTTCACAAGGGAGTTGTGAAAATGAAAGGAATTAATATAGGAAAGAATAGTGCCTGACACATTGTAAGCACTCAATACACTACTTGTTTTTTAAAACTATTATTATTATTACTATTACTATTTACAAAGCTTTCTAAAATTAGTTAGCACATTTATTCTTCACAACAAATCTTTAGAGTAAATATTGTTATCTCCACTAAATAGAAACCTAGGTCTTCTAATTCTAAAAGGCTATACTTTTGTCTCAGTTTTCCTAGGTAACATTAAAACATTCAGATTTTTTAATATTGATGTTGAGTCTTTGCTAAATTTAGCTTAGTCATCTTCTTAAATTAAATAATACTTTTATAGGGACATTTTTAGTGTCATCCAAAAATTGCATAGGCAAAAGAGAATTCAAGATCGTAATATATTTCTACTAAGAGAAAATGTTCCTACATCTGTTTGATATCTTTTCCAATTAGAATACAGAACTCATTCATTATAGAATGAGAAAAAGTTTAAGTATTTGACACCTTAGCTGCTATATAGCATGTCAATTCCCCTCCATGCTTCTTTTTCCATTTAAATACAAGTATCCTAAATTTCTGATCTCCTAATCTTTTGAGAAGCTATTTCTTTGATTCTAATTTTTAACTCCCAGGTACACAGGATCTCCTCCCCCAACATGGACAATTTGCTTTTCAAACCATTTGCAGCTCTACCTCCTGAAAGACCAGTCTATCTCTAGGAGTATTTTTATATTATCCATATAACAGCCTCTCCATAGTTTTTACTATTCCCAAAGCAAGTCTCCACTAGTCTGACAATATTTCAGAAAGAGAGTCACCTCAATATCAGCAATTATAGTTAACTTATCAACCCATAGAAAAATAACCACAGCATATGAAGTTCTTTTGGAATCCTTTTAAGTACCAATTTAGCCTGTGTCTGTGATTTAGGTTACTTTCCATTTCTTTTAAGAACTAAACACAACCTAGTAAAGGAAAAGCCTTTGAAGTGCGAGCTGGTTGACCATTTCCTGCGCAGAGAATCCAATGCAATTGAAAATGTCTTGGAAATGTCTCTAGCTTCATCAGCAAGTGCTGGGAATGACGTCACTGTGGGATTTCAACCGAACTTTATGTTCTGATAAACAATGCGGTGTTGGTAGTTGCCACTGGTGAATTATTTTTCTCTGGGGAGGTGCCAGCAAAATTCCTCATTCATTTTTAAGCTTTGTTTAAAGAATAACATAGAGGATAAGACAGAAAGATCTTGGAAGTGGTCGGGCACCGAGGAGGATCACCTATTAAAGTCAGTGAATGTGGAGGACAATATTTTGGTTCAGTTCCACTCTTCTTTGAGTATAATATAAGGAATTAACTGGAGTTTCTTGAAAAATAAGCTATTTCCAACTTAACACAACTTGTCTCCTGTTTCAATCTTCATCCTAACACTGGCAGAATGCAGATGACAAGGGTTATCTTGAGTGTAATATTTTTCTTAGATGAATGGTGTATTCAAGAGGCCGTAGAGTGCAAAAGTGGCAGTAAAAGCCCTTCCAGTGGCACCAATCATGACGAAAGAACCCAACGGGCAGTTTTGCAAGCTTTACTGTGAACACAAGCCAAGAGAACACTGTTTGTCACCAAACTAGGAATAAAAATAATACTAGTGTTTTTACAGAAATGAGCACATGGAAATTCCCTGCTTATTAAGCTGTTTCCATTGTGATATGTTCCTCTATATTAAAGGTTTCGTAGCAGAACACATCCATCAGCTGGGTATTCTGGAGGTTTTTATTTTTTATGTTTTCAAGGAAAACTACATAAGCGATTGTTGTTTATAAAAAGGAGTTTTCATTTTCTTCAAGAAACCAAGCTAACTTGCCAGTGAAAATAAATAAATAAAATATATCTCCCCAATTTATTCTAATGTCTTCAGAGAAAGTTAAACTAGGTTCCAAAGAAAACCATAGTTATTGGGTAAGTTGTGAGTGTTTCAGAATTTGTAGGAATATTATCAATTCCTAAATAACTACAACTGGATTCTCTTTCTGACCTCCACCGTTTCTTCCTACAAAAAACAAAAGCAAAAAACAAACAAACAAAAAAACCCCACTTCAAATTCGCCTTGTACTCTCATCCCAACCTCTAATAATAATGAATATTCACCCCTCCTCCTACCCTTCCCCAAAGCATCCCCAAAACAACAAGACATAAAATTTACTGAGCAGACTGAGACTAACCAGCTATCTCCTTTCTACAATTCAATGCACCTGAAATGGGCATTACTATTAGAATTCCACCCGTGTGGGTTATTTTCACTATAGTTTATATAGGGTAAATATTGTGTCTAAGTTTTTTTTACTATTGTTCATTCTAACTGCTGTTTCCTTTTACTCTCCTGCTAACTGCCACCTTAAGATCTCTCAAGCCTTTATTTCCTCGTGTACAACTCTGTGATAATGTAAGAGAAAATACAAGCCCATAGCGGCATTTTACATGAGTCAGTAAAGTGTACCCCACATGGCATGGGGACCAGGGAATAATTTTGAGTTGCAAGGGTCAGTAGTGAAACTCTGTAGCTTTCTTGGCCCTTACAAAACCAGGTCACAGCTGCCTGGCTTCCTAATTTGGTTTGATGTACTGTGAATTCCCTAGGAGATGAGTCACTCTCTTATTCATACGTAAGTGCCATTCCAAACGAACCGTTCCAAAGCAAAACTTGATCTGAGTGTCTTTGTGATTTTAAATGCCCTTTACCACCCCACTATACAAATGACCTAGAGTTGACTCTCAGTAATCATTTACTGTATCGGAGAGGAAGTATATGGCATTTTCATCTTTTCAGGTATATGACTTCATTACTGTGAATATGCACTAAGATGATATTCCCAGGGGATTTCTTTTTGTTTTAGAATGTCTCACTGAAGATGGATATCTATTATAAAACAATGAACACAAAACCAATCACATACAGAGAAAATGGAAGTAGTAAAATTAATTATAGAATATCTTAAGAAACAGAGTCTGTCACATCTATATAATAGCATTATAACATTTCTCTTGTTACCTATTAAGCTCACAAAAACATCATAAATACCTTCCTTTATAGATTTGATGAGACAGAAAGACCTTCCCTGCTGGTCATCAAATTAAGATGCAGTATGATTTTACAATTTGTTCCATCTTAAAATTTGGCTGTGTTCTATCTCTCTGCGATTTCCCAGAGCCAACCACATCAGGGTGTTTGGGCTCCTGCCAGTGGCCGTGGCACAGATGCTTTTAATAAAGGGATGCAACCACCTTCTGGAAAATCTCCTTGCTTTACTAGAACTTTCAAGAGATATCAATCCTGTTTTACTAGTGTTCATTTAAAAAGAAAGAAAAAAAAAAAGAAACTTAAGTAGCCAACACAGTCTAGGAAGTCTGCTTTGTGTCCCTTCTTTCCTCACACAAAATAGAATATTTCTTGTGAAAAAGATTTGTGCAGTTCTGCAACTATACGTTGAATGCCTACTGTGTGGAAACTCCACACTAGGCATGGGAGACACTAGGAAGATGCATGACTGTCCTGGAGGTGTTACATAGGTGCAATATTACTTTATAAAATATTGAATCAAAGGATCAAAATTAATCGGTGAGGTGTGTAGAGCTCTTTGTATAAATGTCACATTTGGTAGGATATTTAAAAATACATAAATTGACACTAAGTGATTTTATTATGTATGAAATAATATATGATTAATAAAGCTCACAAGCAATAGGAAAGTGATGGGTCATTCAATAAATGGTAGAGGGAAAATTGACTATTTAGGAAAAAAGTAGGTTATACCAACCTCAGACAAAACATGAACACACAAAAAATAGATTAATAGCTATATTAACAACCATATAAAATAGAAAGAAATGTATATATGTAATGGTCTTAGGATAAGGAAGGAGTCTGTAGGTATTACAGTCATGGATGAGAGAACAATTGTCAAGTTTGACAACATAAAGATGCAGAAGTTATATTACATATAGAAATTTTGTAAAATAAAACACAAGTGACAAACTTGATAAAATCCTTGCAAAATATGACAATGAATTAATATTCTTAAAAGTCAAAAGCTCTTACGAATCAATTAATATTACTAACTGTATAGTAGAAAAATAATAAGCGAAATAGGAATACACAGTGAAAGAAATTCAAAGAAATAATGACAACATATACTTTGTTAGTAATCTAAGAAATCTAATGAAATAGACATATTTTTGCTTTTTGAATTGACTGCTGTTTTTAACGTAATAACAATTAACAATATGAAGGTGCACAGGAAACCTCATTCAATTCTGTCAAAACCAGAACAAATTTTCTAGAAATGTGTTTGACAGTAAGTGTTAAGAAAAAGCTTAAAGTTATTGTCCTTTCATCCAATAATTCCAGTTCTAGAAAAGTATCCTAAACTAAAAAAAAAAAAAGTAAAAATACATTCATTGCAATACTCTTTATTATCTAAAAAATTGGAAACAACTTAATTTTTCTGTTATTCTGTTATAAAGAAATAGATATACTGTAGTCTATCCAAAGGATAGAATTATTGTTTTTTCAAAATAATTTAGTGATAAGAGGGAAAGCTCTTGAGATATTGATAACTGCAAAAATCTTAGATACACTTAAACAATTTTTAAAATGCATATATTAATTCAACGAATAAAATTAATTAAGTATCTACTATGTGACAAGCATTGTTCTAAGTGCTTTATATATTTTATCTGTTTTAATACCCAAAGAAACCCTATGAGGTAATTGCCATTGTAGTCTCACCTTAAATATGGGAAAACCAAGGCACTTGCGTAAAAACTTGCCTAAGATCATCCAGGAATTGTTGTAACAAACAACAATCTAATCTCATACAGTTTACAATCTGAAAGAGAGAGCGAGATTAAGCAAAGAACTATTAAAATAAATGTAACATTACAGCAGTGATCATGATCCTGTAAAGTAGAGGTCTGTTCTAGAGGGACTGACCTAATCAGCGAGATGAAGGAATGAATACTTGCTTTGGGAGGTATGATAATTGAGCTGATAGTTTAAGCAAGAATAGGAATTAACTGGACAGATGAGAGAATATTCTGGGTGGAGGGAATAGCATGTGGACAAACCTTCCACAGGGTGCTCTGGGAGAACTGGGAAAGTGAAGACGGAGCTGGAGCAGAGAGAAGGAGCCTGCTGGGAGGCCACCCCCAAAGCTCTGACATGTGGTACACAGAAGCCCTGGTCACAGGTGAGCATTCCGAGAGACGGAGAGGCAAGGTGACTTGTCCAAAGTCACACCATCTACTTGGTCACAATCTGAAACCAAACTCAGGTCTTCTGGTGGCAGGACCAGGAATTGTTCCACCACATTATATTTGCTGAGAACAGGGGATTTCAAGCTTTTTGAGTGGCAGAATCTTATGCAAAATTTCCAATAAATACAAGATCCAAGTATTGCAGTACCACGAATATAGTTTTTTAATGTCAAGGGATAATGGTTAGTCATAAAGTCAATCAGTAAGAAGCATATGAAAATACGAGGAGAATTTATTAAGCACTTGTCACACAATAGAAGTGGTTAGGTTGAGTGGGTAGATTGGTTTTTAACATACCAACAAACAAAAACAGGATGTTTTAATAACACAAACATTTGATGTCTGGATGATGGATGTAGTTTTATATCAAACTCAGCTTATAGCATATTTCTGTATTTTGTTTTTTTCTGTAATATGGGGAAAATCTTATATTAATAAGTAGATATTAATACAAATGGAAACAGTTTTAATATCTTGCCAATCTCAAGATAATATTCAATTAAACTGAAACAGAAGCTGAAAGAAAAGAAGTAGAAAGTCTTATATTTTAAAAATAAATCATTAAAATATCTAACAAACATTATATTCTTTAATTGCCAAGGGTTCAACTTGGAAAGAGTTAATAATTGGGTCCTGAGCTAGTTTAGATCTTCACTGAACACTGGGAAATGTTATCTTATAATATAATGAGAGATTCAATATGTCATTTAAAACCTTCAGATTATCCAATAAGGGGATACCTCATTCTCTACCTCAGCTAGATATTCATTTTTATTTCACTGCCGACATGTTATCTGCAGTTCTAAGTGTGACTATAATGTGATCCTTGCATTGCCACATTGAGCATGTTCTACTCACTACAAAAAATCAACAAGGTATGCAAACCAGTGAAACCAATTTTTTTTTAGGGATATTTCACCACAGAAAATTCAACAAAAATGAATTTTTACCAATAGCTTGCCACAAAACACCCAAGGAACTTCAATACGAAAAAAGCCAATTCTGAAACTAATATTGCACATATTGTTAAAATAATTCTTTTTTAAAAAAGAGCAAAAACATTGATTTATTAACATTTACAATTAGAATGATTTTAAAGCGTTGCCTTGAAAGATCTTCTCAAGAGCTGTGTTCTCCTATGCCACCTAAATAGCTTTCCAGAAATAGCTTTTCTACAAGGCACTAGCCTTATTGTTGTTTTTTTTCCCTGACACGCATTTGGCACCACCTGCATAACTTTTTAAAAAAAAAAAAATGTTGCTATTTTGTTTTTTGATGTGTTGAAAATTGTAGGGAAGGAGAAATATCTTTTTCTCATCTATCTCTAGGTTGAGGTTTTATGACCTACTTCATTGGTGAAGAGCAGGGGTCAGGAGTGGTGATCAGAGAGACCTTCCTGCTTCTGCTGTTTTCTCTAATGCCAAGGTGCCATATTTTGGAGTAGCAGGTCCTAAACCCTATCACTACTAACTTAACAACTTCTACTGAGTGACAAGAGTTTAATAAATCTTCCTCATATTTTTCTGCATAAACCTAATGAACAAAGAAGGAAAATCAGCAGTAATGATATTCTCAAAATGTTGACTTTATAAGGATTATATATAATCTTAGTCTTTGAACTAATTCATCATTTCTTTTGAACTCATGTTCTTAGATTACTCTTTGGGTTATGACGTCATGGTTCTAATTGTTTGATAGTAGCCTACTCATCTAAAATACTTGTTAGCATACAGTTTAATGAACTTTTTCTAGAGAGAATGTATTTCTTCTTCACAAACAATATAATACTTTTGTCATTGCTTCAGTTTTTTTCTGTAACATGTATGCTGTTAACCTGAGAATCTTATTTTTATACTCACTATGCTTTGTTTGAAAATAACATAACTTGACAGGAAGTATAGAAATACTCTGCAAAAATTCACAGCCTAAAATATTATAAGGACCTGGGTAATTTTTATTACTGTAAAAAGTGAATCCTGTAACTAATAACACTCAATGCAATTTCCAAGTGGCTTTCTGGAAGCTTCTTCTGCATGTTTATTTCATATTACTTACTGTTGGTGTGGTGAATAATGGTAACAGAATCCATTGGTGCCAGGATATCAAGTCATTGTTCTTGTTCAATCCATTGTCAAACTTTCTTTCCAAGTGTTCAGTTTTAAAAGATGACTTATTTCTGAGTCACGTTACATCATATTTTTTAAAAATTATAAATACAAAAGTTGATTCACAAATACTTAAAACTTATAATGAGCTTATGGGAAATACACAGTAACATCAAAAAAAAAGGCACCTAATATTTCATAGAAGAGTTTTATCTGTAGCTACACTGTCCAAATGTGGTTATTATGCACTTGAAATGTAGCCAGTCCAAATTGAAATTTGCTGTAAGTGTAAAATATACTCCAGATTTTGAAGATGCAGTACAAAGAAGTAAAATATTTCATCATTAATTTAATGCTAAAATGATAATATTTTAGGTATCTTAGGTTAAATGAGATATACTATTAAATTAACTTTACTGGTTTTTTTCTTCCTTGTTTTCATTTTTGTTTTTTCCTGTTTTCTTTTCCTTTTTATAATGTGGCTACTAGAAAATTTGAAATTACGTATGTGGCTTGCATTATATTTCTAATAGACAACACTGAAAATAAGTTAGAGGTCTTCCCTGACCTTTATCCTAGGAAATTATATCAGTGTGATTGATGTTTCAGTAGATGTCTACCCTGGGTGCTGTGAGGACACTCAGAAGAGGCACTCGACAGAACCCTGGAGGTTCAAGAAGGCCTCTGGGAGGACTAGGTGATGTCAAAGCTGTAACCTGATGGATTGATAAGGAGGCGCTCAGCAGGGAAGGCACAGGGGCTCAGAGGTGAGGCAGAAGAGTGGGCGTTTGGGAAGTAGCTCAGTAAACCTAGAGCTTTGTGCAGCTGGGCAGCAAAAGCCAGAGCTGAAGGGCCTTGTGTGTCAGACTGAGAACTGTGGGCTACTTTGAGGGAAAGTAGCCGTGGAAGGCTTTCAAGTAGGGAAGTGATCAACTCAGACGGTAGTAGAGCACTCTGGCTGCTATGTGACAATTAGAATGATGGGGCAACACGAGGAAAAGAGGACCTACCGGGCTGCTGTGCAGAAGTCTAAGCACAGGATGAGAAGGCTGTGGGAACTGTGGGCTGGCGGCGGATGGGGAAAGCTATGTGGATCTGAGAAGCAGAAGGAAAAGGACTTGACAATGCGTTCAAGTGTTTGGCGTTTGAAGGGAGGTAGAGGTGGCAGAGGAAAAGGGAGAAATTGAGTGAGTCTCTAGGGTCTGGCTTACACAACTGAGAGCTAGAAAATAAGAACAATCAAGAATGTTATAAAATTATTTTCAAGATATCCACCTTCCAGATGTCTCAGTGGTACATACACAACTAGGACAACGTATATTTACTCTATAATTCACCATGAGATTTCTGAGGCCACTTGGAGTTATATGTGTAATTGAAAGTTTGTATAATAGCTCATTTTTTAAAAAATATCACTTGCCAGAGCCCTTTGACCTTATTATTCTGATCATCAAAATCATTTCCTTATGAGGAAATCATATCATTCTTGCCACCTCACCTAACCACATATTTGAAACATCAGATGTTAATAGATTGGCTGATATTTTATTGTCCTTAAAATGTGCCTTACCTTAAAGGTTTTCCACTTTAAAGGTCAAAAAAGATATTTGCTTTCCTTTTTAGGAAGTAAAGGCCATACACAGGTCTAAAATTTGAAAATAAAATAAAGACTAGTAATTATTTCACATAACTAGCACATATGCCCAATGAGTAGTTAACTTAAAGACACTTGAAACCAGATATTGATTTTAAAACTTTACTTGAGTCAAATTCCATAATTTTATTTATTTATACCTCAATTTTAATGAAGTGCTCTCTTTCCAAGAATACACTTTGATTATCTGATATGGGTGATAGCATATGAAATACTGATGACCTGCTTGCATAGATGACATTGAGAATGTTATCCAATATCGAGATCATTTTTTTGAAAACAAAAAAAGAATTACTCTTGGGATTTAGATGAAGAAACGTTTCACTAACAAAAGACTCTGAAAGAATGTTGGCGTCGGTTACAGTGAAGGTATGAATGGTGGTGGGCCAAGAAAACAACTGAATGTTACTTCCTTAATTCCAAAAGTTTAATATTTTCATTTATAATAAATGAGTAACAGCAATCACAATTTTTTCCAGGAATAATAACAACAAAACATATTACGGGAAGTATGACAAAGGAATGTCTCCTCACTTAATAACTTGAAAATAAATGGGAGATTTTCAACATGAACATAATTCCACAATGATCTAAGCCCTAGATCTAATTCCACTAGATGCTTGTACTAGAGTTTGAGTGCTAATAAAATGAAACCTCAAATCAATGATCATCCCTACTTATAAAGTGCTACACACTCATTTTGGGGAACATTTTGAAGTTTGAATTGAGGGCTTTTGTGTAGGTTTAATACCTTTTGCAATATACATATGTGTAGTGTGTATATGCAGGATGGTGATCTGTGTACAAACATGCACACAAAGGAAAATTTATATCAATCTCAAACTCTTTGTAGAATATGGCAAGGGGGTAATAAGATTTTAAAAACAGATGTTAAGTATTTTTTGTTACGCGCCCCCCCCCTCCGCCCAACACACACACACACACACACACTGGTATAAACACTATTCCAGAAGCAAAAGAAGATATATAAATAAGGTAGACCTGGATTCAGGCCTTAAGAACCTCATGGTCTAATAGACAAAGAAAAAAATGTGAAGTACAAAGTGACTAAAAGAATTAATTATAGGAAACCAAAGAAAGGAAAACGTTAACTTGGGCTCAAAAAAAAAAAAACAGAAAAACAGGAAATCTTTATAAAGGATCACCATTTCAGCTGGGCCTTGAATAATAGGGATAATTTGAACATATGGAGACGGAGAGATAAACATCAAGATTAAAAAAAATTAAGAAAGAGATAAATATATAGATAAATACATACATACGATCATACTATTGAGACAAGAACTTTTTTGATAATATCTAATCCCCAGGACAACCCTGTGAAGCAGATAGGTTTTCTCACATTTTGGAGATGAGGAAGCGAGTTTGGAAGGTCTCCTGAGGTCACATGGCTGGTAAATGCCACCACAAGCTGCTCCAAAGCCCAAGTTCTCTGGCTTCACTTCTTCATACTTCCTCAAAGATTTGGAGGCACGAATTTTCAGGATAAACGGAGGGAAGAACAAGCCTTTACTTTCATTGGAGGGCAAGGTAGTGCCATGTCCAGAGTAGAGAGTAAGATTTTTCCTTCGTTGTTTGTTTTGCCTGATGAAGGCCGGGTGGAAGGCCGTGTTAGTCAGAGACAGCACACACTGTGCACTTCCTGTGTACAGTGCCCTGTGCTAAGAACCTTCTGTGTGTTATCTCATTTCATCTCATGGCAGCTCTGAATTGTCTCAGTGTTTTCAGGTGACACAACATGAGGCTTAGAGAAAAAGAACAAGCCCATTTCCAAGGTCAAAGAGCTAGGAAATGTTGGAGTTGGGATTCAAACTCACTGTTATTAGATTCCAGACAAGAACCCAGGCTCCTTGTCACTAAACTACAATGCACTAGAAACCACAGTTATGTGACATACATCACACATATGCGTGTGAATATGTATGTATACGAATATGTGTGTATACTGTGTGTGTGTGTGTGTACACACATCCATACCCAAAATACACAAAAATGTATTTCATTCCTATCAGTGATCTCTAGAAATGCTGTGTCGACATGTCTGAATTGAATACAATTTGTTTAACTTATGATCACATTCCTCGATATGTGATAATCTCTTTCTTTAGCCATGCATTAAAGAGTATTTACTAGGCACCTGCTTTATGCCAAACATTCTGTAGACACCAGGATTCAAAGCTAAGACAGACCCTGTACCTTTAATTAGCCCAGCCTTTTGAACTTTAAGGCTGGTAAATTAATAAAATGGGTCTATATGCATTGCTTTATTTCTAAAATTATTTGCTATTATTGTGTTCAATTTCTTTCTTGCTTTGCTAAGAATGCATAGAGAAAATAGTTTTAAGTCATTAGGTTAAGAAGATTCAATATAAAGAAAATTTGCAAGTTTGCAAAGCATCAATTAATTAAGGAGTAGTGTTGTTAGTCGATGAATATATGTCATATTGAAATATCAGTTTCAAGGGCAGATTTACTGGGATGCTAATGAATCATAGTTCATGGTATTCAGAATTCCTCAACTTCATTAACACATTCCAAGGCTTTATTCTTAATTTTGTGCCCATTTGTATTCTTTAAGATTCCTCCCTCTAAATTTTACAAATTTTAGGATCTAAAAGGACCAAATCACCCCTTGGCCGGTCTTAATAATTTAAAGACAACTCAATGATTTAGAATTGATTGCACAGTCTATAAAAAATACAGAACTATTTCTTTCCTATATCTCCGTTGGTACTCACCTCTTTTTGGTATTTACATTTTAATTACCTCACTAGATGCTTGTACTAGAGTTTGAGTACTAATAAAATGAAACCTCAAATCAACGATCATCCCTACTTATAAAGAAGCCTGCAGAGGGGTCCTTAAGCAAAGTGATTAGAATGAGAAGTACAAACCATCAACAACGCAGCACCTATACTAATGAGATGATATAGATATTATTGCAATTTTCCTGGTATGGACTCTGACCAAGATGATTTAAAACAATTTTGATTGTTTAATTTTGGTAATATTTGTCAGTGAAAACAGATGATGTTTTAAAAAACAATGATTCTTGCTTTCCAGGAAAAAAAAAATCTTTCAAAAATAATAATACTTGAAGAAATCTTTGCCTTTGGGTTGGACTCCACCTAAAGCATTTGTAGTAGATTCACTGCACAGACCTGGATGCCAACTTCTTTGTGGAGTAACAGCATCAAAACTTGTAATTTAAGCTTATTTAAAGTATAACTTTTATTCACTTATTCTTCTCTTTAAGAGTTTTTGTCATTTCACAGATTTTGAACTTGACTGCCATACAGTAATGAATGGATTGGCTATATTTTTGTCCCAAATCATTCATTCTTTATTTCAAGCAATATTTATTGAGAGTCTGTGATGTGATGGATGTTGATCAAAGTGCCAGGGAACAGCAACGAATTATACAGAAAGTCCCTACCTCCATGAAGTGACACAGAAGCAAGAGGAGGTGTCTTTCAAACATTACTCTTGTCAAAGTATATTGTGGGGCTCAGTAAGCTACCCCAAAGCAGAATCTATTAGCAAAATATGTGCTATTTCATTTTCACTTGCAGCTTACAAAACCTGTCAGTCACTTCTCCAAGATATTGGATTTTCGGGCTCTAGCCTGGGGTTGCCATCGATTGCCAGCAGAACTTACAGAAATCTCCTTTCTGAGGCCAAATCCATGTCTCAGAGCTGTGCATGTGGAAATGGTCAATACAATTTGACCAGTAATAGTTTTTTGATTGTCTATGGGAACATCTGGATCTTTGACCTCACAAGTAGTTATACAACAAGCCCTTATCCCTGTGGAAAAGTGTTTGTTCCTTTGTGGCTCAGAGGCCCTGTGTTTGCATGTTGGGCTTGATGTTCTGGAAGTCATTTTCTCTAGCACTGAGGTTATTTAATTCCAAGGACTGGTTTGGATTTCTTTTTAAACTGTAAGTGTATAGGATTACATTTAATTGTTGGTTTATGTACAGGAGCATTACTGAACTGAGCTGCAAGGAGCACATTATAAGTATTCCTTTGTCCTGAGTAAATATTCATTCAGTTACAGGCTGGATGAGGTCCCATGAATCTCCCAACCATGATGTCTATACAGAGATTTAGAAATACTGCTGATATTATCTATTAAGCTTTTGCTGTCTGTAGGGTCTTATAAAGTAACTTGAAAATTGCAGTGTAAATCAGGAAAACTAATGCCCTAAAGCTTGGACACTTCGACCAGACGGCTGGAGTTTAACAATTGTGAGTACGTGTTTGTTGGCAAGACACAGGTCAGACAAAAAGGCGGTTGTCCCAAGCACTCTCTGTGTCAGCCTTCTAGGGGCGGCAGACTGAGGCATTGCTGCACATGATGTCAGGCTAACAGGCAGGAACACAGAATCTCATTCTGGTTCAAATCTCCCTCTGAAGGTGACAGTCAAGTAAAGGAATGATTTTCTTGAAATACAGTATGCTTTCCCAACAGTTTCCAAGGAGGAGATGCCCTTTAAAGGGTGAGGGAAGGACATTGTTCCAGGACCCCATTTCTCTGTCTTCCAGGATCCAGGGACTTCACTGTCGATCACCCCTTTCAGTGTTCTCAGCCTTCACCCTACGTATGATTTGTAAATCCACATTCTTCAGAATATAGTCATGCTGGACTATATTTTAACAAGTGATGTTCTCATCTCTATGATCTATTCTTCATAAAGGCCACGTGGATTATACTAAATCTAAAGAAATCTATCTGATTGCACACACCGAGTGGAGAGTCAGGAGAGGTGAAGGGTTTTAGTGGAATTCTCCAGCTTGGCTGATCAACGTGAGTATGAGGATTGGATATAACAGGGATGATGTCATGAAATGCTCAACAATAAGGCAGTGCCCCACTTAGCAGAACCCTTTTGTCACCTAAGGGCACCGTCCAGTGCGGTGAGGAGCAAACGTGGCTGCTGTGTAATACTCTTGTTATAAAAACTTCCTAAACACTTTTAGGATCTCTCTACTGCTTTGAACAGATGGCCTGTGACTTGTGGAGACTTCGTCCAGATCCATGGCCTACAGGATCCAGGCTTGTGTCCAGTCACTAAATGGAATCCTGCAGGGACCTTCCTGATCTGGGCCCTGCCCGATTCCCCAGCCTGTGTCTCATTTGAATCCCATCCGCCTCCAGCCATTATTAACTTCCTTCATCTCCTCAACCACCTTTAGACTTTTGCAGCTACAGTTTCTCGTGCTTGGAGTAAACACCCTCCCAACTTATCCTGTGCCTTCCACCCCCACTGAGACTTTCTTTAACATTAGCTCCTCCCTCCCCATTTAACCAGAATACATTATGCAGAAACTTTCCCACACCCATCAGGATGTGGCCAGTTTGTCTGATCACCTAGGAGAAACCCCTCTTTCTTCAATCCGAATGGGTTCTTCCCCCTTCCTTAATGCCAATGGGAAGGGTACATCAGGCAGGGTTACCACTTCTACCCTGCTGCGCCAGCCTCTGTTCTCTAGGCCTTTGGCCTAGAGAGGTTACCCTCTGAAGGACCAGTGCTCTCCATTACGGGAGAAGCAAAATTTTTCCCCTCATAAAACCCCATCACTTATGTGGTAGAACTGTGCTTTGTATCTTGTACACAAGACCATCAAAATGGTCCTATCCTATGTCCACTTCCTTCCTTCCACAAAACCACGTATACACCAGGTCCCAATATAGGTTTTAGGGTATACAAGAAGCTTTCACACGCATTACGTTATTTCTGTAGAGGTGTGAGCATTTTTACTTCCACTATTCTACAATGAAGTGCAAAAAGATAAGTACAATGTGCCCAAGATCACAGAGCTAGTGAGGGATAGGTTTGGGATTCGAACCCCAATATGCCAAGTTCTTTCCATTAAGTGCACCAGTCTGTTTTCTTTCTGTACCACTTGCTGTTTTCTCCAACACAGAGAGTAGGAGGCTTCACCTTTAAGAACTAACTGTGTATATGTGAAATGTGTGTGGCTTTCATAGTTTGCTTTCACAGAAGCATCTATCTTTCTATCTGAAAACTAGGGGTAGCTTGTTTTCAACCCTTGGGACTCTGAGACAATAAGTAAAAGATGAAATTGTATTGCAAAATTCTGACAATTTTTGCATTGTGTATCAAGATCTGTGGTGTATGTATTTGTGTCTAATATAAATTCCCAGAGACCATACCAGAATTATTCCCAAAGTGCCTTGGGCTGAGATGCCTACTCAGTTCCTATAACTGGGTGCCCTGGAGAGAGACCCCGGTATATTTCATGCCATCAGGCTTCACAGGTACAGATTTTGCTATGATTGTACTGGCCCAGAGGCTATAGCCATCTTTTTACACAATGAAAAAACACGGTCTTTAATGTGCTATGGGAGTTAAGACTAAACGTGGTGCATGGACAAAAGCCTGTGACATAAGTCACAATGACTCTGAACCTGCCAGCTATCTGACCCCAGGATCTCCCTAAGGGAGTTCAACCAGATCTTAGCCACAGAGCTTTTCTAGTGCTCTCTGCTGTCCAAGGCCGAAATGACAGAAAATGCAGTTCTGCATTCTGGACGTTTGCTTAATAACTTAGAAAAAAAAAAATTACTTTTGGGCTGAAACCAGGTTTTCCAAGTTTTGGTTCATAATAAGTAGTTTTTAAACATTTAAAAATAGGGGTATGTAATAAAATGCTGAGAGACTCTCTGGAGACTGCTGCTGCTGGCGCTGCCCTAATAGAAAGCATACGCCATTGAGCTAACATTTCGTTCTTTGACTGAAGAAGAAAACAAAGCTGTTAAAAGCTGGTAGGCTCATTTTCCAACAGCAATAGCATTAGTATCTTTCAAGTCACTCCTGACCATAGCTAATTAGAGGTTTATGAGGAATGGCTCTTCCTGAAGGGTCACCCCAGGTTATGTAGCCCACAGATTTGCTGTTGACTGCTGGCAACAATGGGTTTGTTAAGAATTTTTGCTCAGCTAGAGGTGATTACCTTTTCTTTTCTTTTTTCTTTTTTTTCTTTTGCTGCTGTGTCTCTTATTTTGACTGGCCAAGGTTGGGCTGGACGATGAGGCCCTGATTCGAAGGCAGTGCCAGGTTGTTGCTGGAGATCTGCACTGACAGATTGTTGAAAACTTATTAGTATGACATTTTAACAGCCTGCAATGGGATGGAAATCTGCTCTTTCACTGGAAAAGCTTAAAAAGGAAAACATGAGCCCAAGCTGAAATCAGCCCCAGTTCCAAATCTGCCGTCCTCTGGCACCAGAGTGCTGAGGGCTGCCACGGTGTTTAGAGATTAAGGCCTGACTCTGCCACCCACATGGTAGACAGGACTGCATAAAATGATGTGGACCTGGGCCGCTGTCAGTAGGAGACCTGCGAGAAGCTGGGGAGACTGTGCTGTGCTCAGTACTAGGCGCTAATGGCTTCAGCAGTAGCATAAGTCAGCCTCACGTGGGGTCTCAACTGGGTGGTTGGAGGAATTCTTTTGGTCATAGCTACTCTGTGAAATAATTCAAGAAAAAGGAATAAGGAACACTTCAGGCTTGGTACCCCTTTGAGGTAGAAATGGGCAAATGATTGTAGCCAATACTGTTGAGAGATATTTGGAGCCCTCGTAATGTAATTATCTGATACAATGCTAAAAGAATTCATTTAGCATTCTGGCGCTTCAAAAGCAAACCCAGCCTCTCTAGCCCAGCCCAGAAAAATTTATTTTAAAACACTATTGTTCTCTACTTTCCTCCAGTCTCATCTGTGACTACCACTTTGCTTGAGCTCTCTGCTTTGACCACAGCTTTGCTCCCATCCTTGGCTGCTTCTTGCCGGATCCCAACAGGGCTTCAGGGCTCTGCTCAGGCAGTTACACCTGCCTAGAGGGGTCCTCTCTTTTACCAGCCTACTCTTTCCTATCCTCCAGATTCAGGCCTGCTGAGATCTCTTTTTGGAAGCCTTCTTGGAAAGCCCCAGGTAGGGTTGGGTATCCACCACTGAAGGTGCCCTCAGTCTTCTATGTTCTGACTTTGGAGTAGGCTATATATCCAATATTTCTTTAGGACAGGACCTAGCCTGAATCTCATTTGATTTTGTACCCACACTCATAGTAGAGTGCCTACACAGAGTGGGCACTCAATAATGTCACTCGTTTGGTAGACATTAATGGAGTTCCAAACTTCCAGGCCCTGTTAGACTTTGGGGGGTGCAGTCTCTTAACAGAAGCTATCTTTTTATGTTCTATAGACCTAAACCACTTTCTCTCCAGGACTGTCTTCCGAGGGTCTGCCTTTGATTAGTACTATTCAGTTCTCTGTTGGGGAAAGTATGAGATGGGCAGTGGCCCAGATGTTTTGAAATGCCTTGTCAATGTCAGGTTTTGTCTTTCATCACCCCGGTGCAGCTGCACATCATGTGGCTGCCTCTGTGGCAGCATACACTGGTGTGTTTACACAAATGTCCAGGAAAAACAATCTCTTCTCATGTTACCTCAGACAATTTCAGTATACCCCACAGAATTACAGTAAGGAATTATTCACTCATTCATTTAATTAACATTGGGAGTGCCTATTATGCATTAGTCATTGTCCAAGACATTAAGGGATTCAGTGGTGAGCAAATAAAATAGATGCAATCCCAATTCATACATCAGCATATAGGCATTTGGCTTGTTTACTCAAAACCTCATTTGAGAAATTCATGTATTACATGGCAAACCTGCAGAATCAAAGCACTTAGAAACGGGGTGAGGGTCGGGGTGAAGGCAGCCTGTGCTGAAGCTTTTCCTACTCCAGATTGCATGTGTTGCTCTTGGGACAAATGAAACGTGCTTCACTGTCCATAAAACTCCAGCAACTTCCCAATAGAATGACCATAGTTAACACTTTCTCAGCTCAAGAAACTCAGGTTTGAGGGGGTATTTTTCCCCACAATGAGTCTAGTCATATGTCAGGGTTCATTTTGTTTTGCTTTGTTTTGTTTTAATGAGCTATCAAGCACAGTCATGGAGATGTTGGATTTTTCTGCATTTCTGCAATAGCATCCAATGTTTATCACTAGCTTCATGGGTATCAAGAGGCAATTGCACTGATGGCTTTCTAATCCCTGAATCACTGCCATTGAGCTGCATTCTTAAAGTCAACAATTCAGTGATGCTTCCTGATTTTCCAGTTTCCCACTTGTGGCCCACCAGTCTGGTGAGCTTACAGCCTGGTGGATCGATTTTGCAGTATTGTTCGGAGAGTCATTCATGAAGGCCCAGCCTATGGCCTGGTTCTCCAATAATTTTATAAGCACCTAATTCCCTTTATTAAATTCCCCTCTGCTAAAAAAACAAAAACGAAAACAAAAAAACTATAAATGTGGGAAAGAAATAATGAAAGAGTCATAACATATTAATTATTTTCTGATAACATTTAACATTACCTACTTGCAGAAAACTGGTATTGTCTCAGCTGACACTGGTGCAAATCTCCAAGCATAAAGGATTTCTGTCTTTTGTTTTATTTGTTTACTAATGTTTCCTCCCTTCTGAAGATATTAAGACACATTCTCTAAAAAGATTAGTTGCTAGAGGCCTGCTGAGAGATATACATTCAAGTGATAGTAACTACTCAGAAAAATAAAATGATGTATGAAAGCTTGTTTGAACCAGGAAAAATATTAACTGGTTTAAGAAAGCTGAAAATATTGTCAATTGAACAATGAGAACAAAATGTGAGCTTTCACTGCTTTTAATAATAATGATAATATATATG
>NW_012156173.1:5689858-5718945 GCF_000956105.1 Propithecus coquereli
TTTTAGAAACCTCTGATCTTCCATTTAAAAATAATTATTAACTCAGGTCATAAAAATACCACTTTAAAAAGCCGGTAATGCAGGAAATGGATCCTAGTGATATGAAAGTGTTTACCTCTGCCAAAACACCAACAAATCAGGAAAAAATAGTAGGATCAGACTCCATGGATCGTTAATCTTCACATTGGCTCTCTAACCTGACTTCATAGCATATATTGGCATCATGTTACTTATGAAGAAACAAAGCATGAAGAGATTAGGTAGCATGATAAGTATCACACTAGGTGAGCAGAGTAGCTGGGAGAAAAGCTCACAACAGGGACCCTCCATTGCAAGAATACAATGCCCTCTTGCAACCTTAGGCTGCACCCAACTCCTCCGAAGTCCAGCTCCTGACTCACCAAAGCAACTTTCTTCCTTTTCATATCACGAGATAGCCAATTGTCCAGCTTTGTGCACACAATGTCGGTCATGCAAAAAAAAAAATGGGTTGATTTGAATGTGATAGCATCATCCTTTCTCCTCTCAATCTGCCCCTCTTTGTACGGGAGGAGTGCATAATTAGGTAGGAAGAACACAAATTCTCACATCCAGAAATTTTTCCCCCTTAATTCCTTTGTCTTATATTAAGTGTAGGTACAATAAAGATTGATGGGAGTGGAACTAACCAAGTTGTGAGCAGTAAAAGACAGAATAAAACGGGCCAAGGCAGCAGTTCTTAGTTTCCCTAAGGGCAAAGGAAAGAAATGGTGAGAACAAGTTATTGGGAAGACAGTCCAGTCTGCTACCAATGGCCTCCGTAAGCCCAAGGGAGATGGGTGCAGAGGTGCATTATGCAAAGGGCCATTTTTATATTCAGAGTATTGCATGTGGGACAATTCTTCCTATGAAATGTTTCAAGCATAGAAAAAAAGTTCGGAGAATAATTTAAGGAACAAATCGTCATAGAAAAAGTTGATAACGCCTGCGTACTCTCCAACATTTCATTTCTCAAGATCTCTTCCCCCTATTCTGAATTCAATGCTTCACTATTCATTACATGTTTTTTGCTTTTTCTATAAATTAATATGTTCATAAAGAATATATACTATTTTTAGATACTTTCAACTTCATAAAATATAGGGGCAGTTTTTTGGATTAATATTCTTTTATATGATAAATTGGAAGTATTTCTTCATTTCCAATCCAAAATAATTATACGGGAATTAAAATAGAATTTTAATGGATTAGTTATATTTATTAATTCCTATCTTATAATCTTATCTATAATAATTTTAATTAGTACATTCTTATTCATAATGAATTAAAAACTAAACTGGCAATGATACTGTGATGTAGATAACATTACCTTGTTTTACAGATAAGAAAGTAGGTTTGCAAAACTAAACAAATTTCTCGTGCTAGTACAGTAGATAGGAGGAGGCAGCAACAGGATTTGAACTTGGATCAGTCTGATCCAAAGCTGATGCTCTAATAGATGGAAACTCTTGCAAACAGCCAGTAGTTAATGGGTGAAAGATGGAGATGTAAGTAGAGACAATCTACTTAGTCAAGGCAATGAGGATGCCAAAAGTAGCCAATATTGGGAAATCTATGTATCTTGGTCATGCATTGGGTAAGCTGTCAACATTTTTTCACTCATTCATTCAAGAAGAGTATCCTACAGTGAATTGTACTGTCTGCACCTCAATATTCTGCTCTGCTAAGAGAGTATAATGAGAGTAGGAAATGATAGGTGTACAACACTTAGAACAGTGCTTAGCCCATAGTGTGGACTCAATAAATGTTAGCTAATCTGCAAGTATTTAGTCTACCTAGTCCACAAAGATGTATGAGGGCCTGGTATGTATAAATCACCAGGGTTACAATCATGAGACATGTTAGAAACACTGACGATGAATGTGGTATGATTTTTTACGGTCTATGTGGGCAACAGGTATTACACATCTGAATTCATGTGCAGCATTTCCTATGTGCTACAGAAGGAGAGCACATGCAAGGAGGCTCTCTCTGTTGCTGGCAGAGAGTCACCCCCTTGGATGGGAACTTCAATAACTATGCCTATTATTTGGAGGCAGTGTTCACTGGCAGAGATGGGCACAAATGAGGCAAGTCGGTCTCAATATTTCAGGCACAGAAGACAAAACAAAGATGGAGTCTCTAAGGATAGACTCCTGAGAATTAGGCAGAATCCTGGTGAGCAGAAGCTGGCACAAAGTCAAGATTACCCTGCAGTAGGGTGCTGGGGAAGGGACTCCCAGCAAGCTTGAGTAGAGAGCATCAAGGGAAGAAGGTTGTAGCACCCAAGAACCCAGCAGGGCACAAGACCTTCCCCCATGGCAGATCTTGCAGTTCCTGAGACTTGGACCCTGTGGCTTAGCCCAATTAATCTCCTAAACTGGGTCATCACCCTGGGTTGCATAGCAAGCAGGAGCCTGGCAGCCAAGGCTGGGTAAACACTGGCATCAATGAGAAAAAGCACTGGAAAGAAATCTGATTTCTTTCAAGTCCTGAGAACAATCAGATTCCCTTGGGCATTGCTTTAAAATCTGTTACCATCCTTAGGTAACTTTACAAAGCAGAGCCATTAAAGAGCTTGTTAAAGGTGCCTCAGCCATTTCCCAGACCTCCAGAGAGATGAAGACGAGGAAGAGGTCTACCTCATTGTCACGGGAAGGACCACCACACCTGCTCTTGCTGCCTGGTGATAAGCCTGTCTGGTCAATGAACCCAGGCAGGCCATGACTGTTAAGGAATGCATGCCTCATGGGAGTTTCAGAAACTCTTCCTGGATTTGTTCATGACCAGGAAAGAGAGGAAGACCCTCAGCACAGTGCCCCCACCCACACTGTGCCACACATGAGTGGCACACATAAGGCTGCCCTTGGGCTATGGTAGCCATGGGAAGTTATCCGATCTCCACCCTCCACCCCACCCTGGAAGGTCGTGCAAGGAAAGAAGGAAAGCTCTTCCAGCATAGCGCACGTGTGGATTTTGTCCTTAACGAAAGGTAGGGGAACAGAGTCCTGAAGTTACTTACTTGTAGGACTCCAAATATGGATTGATAGAGCTTCCAAGTACTTTGTTGCCAAGAAGTTGAAAACGTTTTAGAAACCTCTGATCTTCCATTTAAAAATAATTATTAACTCAGGTCATAAAAATACCACTTTAAAAAGCCGGTAATGCAGGAAATGGATCCTAGTGATATGAAAGTGTTTACCTCTGCCAAAACACCAACAAATCAGGAAAAAATAGTAGGATCAGACTCCATGGATCGTTAATCTTCACATTGGCTCTCTAACCTGACTTCATAGCATATATTGGCATCATGTTACTTATGAAGAAACAAAGCATGAAGAGATTAGGTAGCATGATAAGTATCACACTAGGTGAGCAGAGTAGCTGGGAGAAAAGCTCACAACAGGGACCCTCCATTGCAAGAATACAATGCCCTCTTGCAACCTTAGGCTGCACCCAACTCCTCCGAAGTCCAGCTCCTGACTCACCAAAGCAACTTTCTTCCTTTTCATATCACGAGATAGCCAATTGTCCAGCTTTGTGCACACAATGTCGGTCATGCAAAAAAAAAAATGGGTTGATTTGAATGTGATAGCATCATCCTTTCTCCTCTCAATCTGCCCCTCTTTGTACGGGAGGAATGCATAATTAGGTAGGAAGAACACAAATTCTCACATCCAGAAATTTTTCCCCCTTAATTCCTTTGTCTTATATTAAGTGTAGGTACAATAAAGATTGATGGGAGTGGAACTAACCAAGTTGTGAGCAGTAAAAGACAGAATAAAACGGGCCAAGGCAGCAGTTCTTAGTTTCCCTAAGGGCAAAGGAAAGAAATGGTGAGAACAAGTTATTGGGAAGACAGTCCAGTCTGCTACCAATGGCCTCCGTAAGCCCAAGGGAGATGGGTGCAGAGGTGCATTATGCAAAGGGCCATTTTTATATTCAGAGTATTGCATGTGGGACAATTCTTCCTATGAAATGTTTCAAGCATAGAAAAAAAGTTCGGAGAATAATTTAAGGAACAAATCGTCATAGAAAAAGTTGATAACGCCTGCGTACTCTCCAACATTTCATTTCTCAAGATCTCTTCCCCCTATTCTGAATTCAATGCTTCACTATTCATTACATGTTTTTTGCTTTTTCTATAAATTAATATGTTCATAAAGAATATATACTATTTTTAGATACTTTCAACTTCATAAAATATAGGGGCAGTTTTTTGGATTAATATTCTTTTATATGATTTAAATATATATTTTATATAATTTGAAAATTATACAGATTTTATATGATTTGAGCATTCATAATTTTAATATTATATATTTTATATCTACATAGTATATATATTGTGTGTTTTACAGTATATGTAGCTCTGGTTCATTTTAACTGCCATGTGGTATTCCAGTTATGAATAACACTTTATCTGTTTTGTACCAGGACATTAAAGTTGTATGTGAAAATTTCTCTAGTTAAAAGTTTAGAAGATGATTTGCTATGTCACAGGTTATGAATGTTTCAACTTTGCTAGATTTTAGAAATTTTTTCCAAAGCAGTTATGTCATTTTATACTCCAAGCCACATTGTGTGAGTGTATCCATTTCTCTATAATCTTGAAAATACTTGCTTTGGCCAGATTTCTAATGATGAGTTCAAAATAAACCTCATTTTACCTTGAATTTGCTTGTTCTGGTTATTGGTGTGGTCAAATATATTTTCTATGCTTATTGACTACTCATATTTCCTCCGTCATGAATTGCTTGCTTGTGTCCTTTATCTATTTCTCTATTGGGTTATTTGTTATATTGTTATTGATTTGGAGGATTTACTTATATATTCAGGTTTTAGCCATTAGTTAATCATTGCCATCATACAATGTGACCTGTTCTTAAATAACTAATTGGATCTCTGGAGTTTGCCTTGCATAAAAGTTTTAACAGGCCAAGTTAAAGCCAAGGTATAGATAGGAAAGTTGATATTTTCATGAATATGTGAGTTCAGGAAAAGAATTATGAGTGCTAGTTTTTCATCATTTTTTTATTTGTTTTTCCTCCCAAGTTCAAGTAATTAAAGTATAGGCCTCATAGCTTTGTGCTTGATAAAACCTGTGCTTGATTTCAGAGTGGGTAATTTGGAATAATATTAAGGGCCAACTTTGAGAGTAATTAACCTTAGATTATTGGGCCTAAAATAGATGGTATATCTTCCACTGAAATAGAAACTGTTAGAAACCAAGTTCATCTCTAGCCATGACTTCTCATGGGAGCTCATAGGATCAGCTATAGGCGGGGCATTCGGCATGCAGGAAAAATCTATCCCAACTTACCCTTCAAATATTTTACTACCAGGAAAGTCTCCTGTTTATTATTTACAACCCTAGACTTAGGTAACCAATGAAAACAAGAGGATTAGCATAATGTCACGGTAATATCAGGTTGCCTTGGGAATCCAGATGTGAAATCTTAAAATAACTATGGCTATCTTTCTATTTCAGAGGTGTGGCGAAATCTTGTTTGAGAACTCTGATCAGAATGCCAAATGTGTTTGCATGCTAGGTAAGAAGCCTTCTCATTTTAAATATATTAAGCATGCTGATGTCATGTGGAGTTACTGCTGTTCGGTTGCCTTATTGACCATCTCTGGTTCCATTTTGAGGAGGCTTTTAGGCTTTTATGGGTTCATAGACAGCTGTAACACATTTATATGTGGAGCACTTGATAACGAAAAAAGGTTTTGAGTCTTCCAAAATTTTTCTTGTATCATCAGCATAACATAGAATTGAGTGCTTTGTATTCAGAAACCTGTGATGAAAAGGTAAGAAAACTTACATTGTAATTCCTAAACCAGAGATGATAAGATAGATAAGTAAACTATTAAATATTTGCATCATAGTACAAAGCCCTTACTTATAATGCCAGGGAGAAATGTATTTTTGAACTACAGTAATCTGAAGTCAGCACAATAATTACCCATACTGCACTTGTAACAAAATAGCAACATTGTAATGAATAATCATTCATTCTTGTGGGATGATATATCACTAACGTCTTTCACAAACTCTTAATATGTACTATTCTGTTAGGTAATGAAATTGGTATTATCTTCTTCATTTTATAGGTTAGAAACAGTATAGAGAATAAAAGTGACACACTTAACTGCAAAATGAGAAATGGGTCAGATCATGGTATGAAAGTTTCTAAACCATAAAATTGTAGGTCTAGTGTTTAGATCATATTTAAGCTGGTAAGCTATGTCCAATGAACTTTCAATTAATTATAGTAATAGAACAAACAGCACAGATAAACAAACATAATTCTTAAATTTTATTTTCACCAAAATTTCACCCTTGTCCATTCTAACCTTGAACCATATTCATAAACAAAAACAAAATGATTCATGTTAGCTTCTTTCATTTACTCTGACCACCTCATATGGCTGCCTAGATTATTGGTGAGATGACCCAAAAGTAGACAGCAAGATAAACAGAGGCAGAGAAAGATCTTGGTAATTTATAATTTAAGATAATCATGTAATAAATAATGATAGGTTGTTTGTGATTTAAAAAAACAAACAAAAAACAGACACCATATTTTCCTAGCCCTCTGATCTTTTCTTATCTTCTTTACTATTTTTTAAACCTCTCTGTTGCAGTTCTCATATGTCTTTACTTTAATTAAGATGGTGGCTATATAGTAACACATCCATTGGAAAATGAACATTTTACTGGAAGCTCACGAACAATGAATGTAGCATAGCATCCATATACTCATTTCAAATCCCCAATATCTCTTCGTTCCTTTCCCTTAACCATGAAAATGTTTTTAAAATGCTAACATTTCAGGATACTAGATAGATAGATAGATAGATAGATAGATAAAAAGGTAGATAGAAAAAGTTGGAAACAGAAAATAATTACTTTATCAAACTATATATTGCAACCTTGGATTTAGGAACTATCTCACCACCACATCAAATCTATGCATCAATTGGCTCATTTAATTTTCACAATAACAAGATGTGATTGCTTTTGTTATTCTCATTTTAAAAAAGAAATTGAGGCAAATGGTCTGATACTACAGGTAACTTAATACCACCAAAATATTATTTTATTGTAGCTATCATCTGATCTGGTAACTTGAATCCATTTTTAATTCATGATGTTTTTAAGCACAAAAGCACAGCATCTATTTTGACTGAACTTTTCTGTGTCCTGACTCCATTGAAATTTCTTGATTAGCTTATAGCTAGGAAAAGGATAGCCATAGACTGTCTACTGCTGCTTAAAGACTTGACTTCACTTAAAATAAGGTCAGTCATCTTTCCAACTTTTCTATGTTATATGGTATGGTTTATATAGCTGCAAGAAGGCATTCCTGACCACCAAATATGTCCTTACTGAATTCATCAGATTACACAAAATTATCTAAAGTTAGAAATATATTTATATAAATCAGTTTTATATTGCTACTACTGTCATAATAATTATAATTAATTGAGCACTTAATAGCGGCAGGTGAAATCCATCTTAAGCACCTTACATAATTAGATCATTTATTCTAAGTAAATTAAGAGATGCCCTCTCTTTCAAAATATAGATATCCTTGGCAATAGCAGGGTATTAATTAAGCTGCTATTGGTTATTAACCTCGTAGCTTTCATTAGTTTGTTAGATTCCCATTTTCTTAGTGATACAAAAATAATTAATATAAAGGAAAGCTGAGAATGAAAATTTTTATTAGTTTGAGGACACACATGAATAAAAAATGTACATTTTTACCTTTAAAATAGATAGTAAATAATTATTGGGTGTTCAAAGACAATCCTGTACCTAGTGAGCTTGAGTTACTCCTATAGCGAAAGTTGTCTTCTCCAGGAGCTTACATCTAAGACTTACAATTGCTGCAACTATTAATTCAAACATTTATAAAGTCCTTTAAAATCTTAGATATCCATATAAATAAAATTATATGGATATCAACACATATGGCTCAACCTGTTGTTAGTATGCATCTACCTGAAGCCCAAGGGCTACCATTTCATAGGAATATGGAATAAGATGATAAGAAGTAAAGTTGAATAGTTTATCCATTTAAACAAGAGAAATTCATTATGAATACATAAGTCACTAAAACAGACCACATCTTATTTCTTCAAGAAAGAAGATCTGTATTAACACAACTAAAAAGCAACTCTTCCCCATTGTCTGAGGGATTACTTTGTTGCCTCCTTTAAGAGGAACCTAAGATCACGTCCTTATGGTTTCCTGGAGCATTTTTTGAGAAAACTTTACACCTCCAATAGCAAAGGATAAAGAGTCTCTGATATTTTAAAGGAGCATTATGTTTTATAAGCATTGCCAACCATGAATGTAGTTCATATTTTTGTAGGTAATTTTATAACATTTTACGAATAAATCAAAACCTCTAAACAAGAAAACCAAATATGGAAAGCCTGCATTTCTAAAACTTCACCTCTGACCTTTATGCCACCCACAATATTGAGATCCCTGATGGAAGCCAACCGGAGACATCCTCATCTTTAAATTTTCAAGTCCTTGGCTCTCTCCCCCTGAGATCCTTCTCACTGCCCACCCACACTCCAGGTTTGGGTGCCTGCCGGGATCCTGGCTGTGCTCTGGTTTCAGCACAGTTGAGATGGAATATGGAGGAGGGTCTCTAGCCAGGGACTCCCTTTGCAGTTCCTTTCTTTTGCACTGATGGGTCCCCAGATCATTCTGAAAAATGCAGTTTTTGTGCTTTGAGTTGTCTACCTCACGACTTCCATGAATAAGCCATCCTCACCGAAAATCACACTTCTGATTCATTCCGTTAAATGAGACATAAATGTAAAATTCACTTTGAGTTACTCTGAAGCACTGAATTCAATGTAGTTTTAAGTGGGAGCAAATTACCGTCATCTATGGGTCTTGCAGGGAATCATTTCTGGCTTCAGGAGAATAGCTCATGTTGAATATGAAGGTAAACTGGGCAGAGCCAGCTCAACTGAGCGTTAACTGTTTATTCCTTACACTTGCTTAGAGGGGGCAAATGTGCATGATCAAGTTAAGTACCAAATTGTAATGAATGTTGCTTTCTTCTTACATTCAGGCATAGGGCAATGTGTTTAGAACTCCCACCTCCCTGCCCTCCCCCAACCTTTTCTTTTTAATTTAGCCATCATATTTTTCTCAAGTTCAAATTGGCCTCAGAAGCTTATATGATTATATCGAAGGGCACACAACTGTATAGCAAGACTTGTACCTTATTTGGGTATAATGAACTGATACCAAAGAAAAAAGGAAGTGGCAGAGAAATGATCTCTCGTCGTATAATTAATGCATGAAGTATGGCACATTACTAAAAGGATTTTACTTTTCAAAAGTATAAGGAAAACTGTTGGGTAAAGAGAGCCAAGAGTATTTAAAGACGTTATGTAAAATGATCAACGTTGATTCACTTCTCAGTTCATTTGTTAACTTCGCTCTGTGAAATGATAAATCTTGGGAAAAGAAAACTTTCAAAATGGAATTCCAGTTCAGGTTTGGTGCTTTTTTTCTACTTCCTCTTTCCCCGTATTCGTAGAGTGGGATTCCCTCAAACAGTAAGCCTTAATTTCTAATGTATGACATTTTGTTGGCTCAGTTTCTCCATCCTCTTTATCAAGATTTAATTTTTTTCCAGTGTGAAACTTTCAGCGGCCCTGCTCTTGTTTCATGCATCATTCCTTTCATGCTGATGGTGTCCTGACTATTCGAACATACAACAAGCACTTTCTTACCTGTCATGGCTTAGAAGGGAGTGTTCATATTAGTCTGTTTCTGGTTCGAGTTTATTATAAATTATTTAAATGGGTTGCCAATCTTCAGAGTAACAGAAAATCATAAAATCAATATTTTATGAACACACAACATAAGCATAGAGAGACTTGCTTTGTAGTCCTACCTCTGAAAAATTAACTCTGTACTCATAGAAGTTGCTTCATCTCTTTAGGATTCAATGTACAGTTTTCCTTCAAAGTGGAAATAAAAACATCTGTCCTTCCTAGCCCAAGGGTTTTTCTGGTGATAGAATGAGATGTTCTGTGAGGAGATGCCTGTTATGACATCTGCCCTTAATATTTACTTATTTAAATATTTAGCAACTGTTTCATAAACAACAAATAATTGAAAATTTAAAAATTGATAATAAAAATAAACTAGTAAAAAGATAAATTATTTATTGATGACATTAATGGGTGTTTAGAAAAGCAACCAAAAAGCTAAAACATTATACAACTGTGAGAACAATTTTTTAAAATATTAAATACTTTTCTTAAAAATTATGTAGTGCCTCAAGGGCAGAACTAGACCTTCATCCAATACTCATTGTCAGGATGTGCATAGAGCACCTACAATATGCAAAGCAGTATGCTAGGCACTGAGAATCCAAGACCTTTGGGGCACAGATTCTGTGCTTACAGGGTTCACAGTCCAACAATAGATTCAAGTCTTGAACCTCAAAATATGCCACATCAGCTCGAGTGTGACGAATGACATAAATGAAATAAAGATAAAGTGTGTTGGGACTTCAAAAGATGGAGAGAGTGCATATAGCTGGGATGTGAAGACACGTGGATTCAGATAGGCAAAGGCGAGGAAGAGGTCGCATTCAAAGCGGATGCAAGACCACTCTCAAAAGCCCAGAAACAAGAAACCTGGGGAGTGTTTCTGGGGCAGCTGAGCGTTTCAAGCCACAAAGTGGATGAAAGGATAAATTGGAAAGGAATTCGAGGACTGATTATAGAGAGCTTGCCAGTTATCATTGGCTCTACAAAGGACAGAAGTACCAGATAAAAGAGAGTTCTGGTCTCTTTTATTTAGTTAGTTAGAGAGTATTTTTGATTTAGTTATAGAGTATCACAGAATACTCTATAAAAACTTGTTTCTACTGGGTAGTTTAAGTACAGCCATTCACTAGATACTTGTTAAATTAAATCATTTTAGCCCAATGTATATTTAACTCAATGTATATCTAATGACCTGAAATCGAGGTTTGATTTTTTTAAATGCATGTTAGCTCTATCTTTTCACCTTCATATATCATAGTATTTTATTTTAAAAATAAGACAGTATTTTCATGTGTTATAACAGAAAATTGATTTTTTTCACTTTTTTGGAACTTCGTCATCTAATAAAATTGAGTTTTTTAATATCAATATTTTGCTTTTATCACTAGCTTCAGCCTGTGATTTTTACATGAAGACACTTTTGAGGCCTATAAATTGTTTCTTAAAAATTAATACACAATCTATTTTAAGGCAAAATAAGATCTGTTATCAAAGTAAATCACTGTGGTGTAGTAGAAAGAACAGGGTATTGAACTAGTATCAGCTAATGACTGATACCAGGCACATCCCTGAAAGGTTATAGACTTCAGCTTACTCTTCTCTAAAATGGAATAATCAGCAATAATAACAATATTATTATCTACCTTATTAGGTTTTTGAGGATCAGATGACAATAAATATTAAATCATTCAGTAAAATTTTAGAAGCACTATAAATGTATTATTTTTATTAATACTAATTACTCAATTTATTCTAAGTCCTTGAACTTCATTTTATATTAGTACTATTTTACATGCAAATTGGTAACTTTGGTATATTTTGAATATTAAACTATCTCAATTTGGTTCAAGTGAATAGATATTTTCAAGTGCATATTGGCAATTTAGTAGTAAGCACATTATCATTATGGGTTATTAAAGCAAGACTATTGAAAGGACCGTTTTAGGTGCATTTGACTTTAAAACTAAGGTCTATATTTAAAGATAGACGTTTTCAAGTTGCTTAATTTGCTTTAATAAGGTTAGAATGCCTTGGGAATTTGAATTAATTTTGATTTACCCATACAAATCACTTCATTCATATCACTTGGATACATCAACTGACTCTTCCTATATGCATGCTGAAATAATGAGACCTCTAGACAATGTTTTCCAACTCTGCCAAAAGAGAGAGAGAGGAAAATAAAAGCATAATGCTCATCACTTGCACAGGACCCTGCCTTGTTATACTTTTCATTGTACTTATCACCAAATGACATGTTTTATATTCGTTTGTTAATCGCTATTCCCCAGCCTCGCTTCACAATGTACCCATACACAAGAATGTAAATATCGGGAAAGTAGGGACTTAGTTTTATTCACTAACCCTGCATCTGAACATCTAGCTATCCAGCCCTTAAGAGGAACTCAATATAGATTTATGCTGATGCATTTGTGAGAATGCAGCAGGATTATCTATAGAGCATCCCCCAAATGTGTCAAAGACAGATTGGAACAGCATTTAAAACCCTCTGGTAACACAGCCAAGGCTGTGGGTCAGCTTCTACGTGAACTAGTTGGCAGCTTCCCAAGCATGTTACTATAGGTTTCAAGACAAGAAATAATAGTTCTCTACAAATAGGCAATTAGAACCTACCCCAAGAAGGAAGAGATTAACAAATATTTGTTGAGCACCACTGTATGCCCAATCCTCTGCTTGAATACTCTGAAAGTTGTTATAATAATGAGAAAGGTAGAATCCCTATTGCCACAGTTTATTCTTGGACAGATGGAACATTGTGTTGAGAAAACAGGAAGAAGCCCATAATTTTGTCTTCTCGTGTTTATTAAAATATACAGAAAATTATTTCATTTTGAATTTTATGGTTTAAAAGGCATTCTACATTATCCCACTGCCTTTTAAAAATTTATATTTGGAAGTCAATATTGCTTTGCATAAGGAAAACATATTTCCTAGTTTGACGATTGCTTCTCGTGAAATGTTGCAGCATTTCCATAGCAATAAAACACCGTATTTTTTAGTGCAGCTGGGAGCCAGGGCTCAGACAAGAGCTATCTGAAGAATAACAACAGAAGCAAAGGCCAAACTATCGGAACTGAAGCTGTTAAGCCCAAAAGTGTAGAAGTGTCAGTCTTGTAGCGTATTAGCTTCATTTTCTGAATGAAGGTGTAGGTCATTCAGTGAGACCTATCACCTTTCATACAAAGCTACACTTCAGAAAATGTGTTCAATCAACAAGCATTTATAGATACACATTGTGTGCCAGAGTAGGGATGCAAAGACATTGAAAGTCTGCCTCTGTCCTCAAGAAGTTTCCAATCTATTTGGACAGGGACAACCACACAGACAGCATAGCATGATAAAACATATAAGGAAGGCCTAGGTCATATGGGTGGGGTGCAGTGGTGTCAGGAAAAGCCTCCTATAAGATGTGATGAGAGGCCGAGTGTCAAAGAGAAACAGCAGATGGTCCTGGAGGTTGGGGTGGGGGCAGCCCACTGCAAAAGGTGTTGGTACCAGAATTATTGGTATTACCAGCAGCTTAATGTAAGCAATTAGAGAACCAATTAGAAAAACAATAACGAGGTCATTATTATGTCTAGAGAACAGAATAAGAGGAAAGAAATAAGATAATCAAATGCAGAGAGAAAGAGCAGATTATGAAGGGCCTTATAACAGGACAACGAACCATTTCAGGATGTTTAAGCAGAGTAGCTGCGAGGTGAGATGCACACCTTAGACAGATCATCGGGTCAGAACAGAGAACGCACAGGACAAGATTAGAGACAGACCGTCTAGGAAATGGCAGCAGGTGTCAGGTGAAAAATGATGATTTCTGCCTGAACTGAAACAGTGTCAGGAAGGAAAGAAGGCACAAGATACCCAGGTGACTTTTCAAGAGGATAATAGGACTTTACGATGGATCGAGTGTAGGAAATGTTACTAAATAGGGGGAGGTACTGCCTTCCCTGCAAAGGAGAGTACAAGAGAATGGGATTTGCAACTGGGAAGAAATAATCAATGAAGCGTTAGGCACAGTAAATTTGAGGTGCCCACGGTGTAGTAGGGAATCCTGAGCTCAGATGAGGGATCTGCAAATCAGTGGTGGTGATGACATAACCACGATGAGATCTTCCGGGGAAGGTGAGGAGTGAGATGGAGGTGCACCTGAGAACACGTGGAAGCATTGCCCTGAGGCGTGGGGCAGGTTCCAGTGGAGTCTATAGGAGCCTAAAAAGTCTAAGTAGGTATGATACTAAGATGAGTAGGCAGAGAGACAGAGGAAAATGACAGAATAGTATCTTAGCATCTTAGGCAAGAGGAGAGAGTTCCAGAAGGAAGGGCATAATGACAATGTGAAATACTGTAGAGGTCAAATGAGATCAAGCTGAAAAATTGTTCGTTGGACTTAGCTGGAGGGTAACACCAGCAAGGGCAGCAGCGGCAGAAATCAGAAGGGCAAGGGTGGCATGAGCCCAGTAGCAGGGAGCTGAGCAGGGGGCTCCTCTGTCAAGAAACTTGTCTGAGAAAGGAAGGCAGGGGGCGTGACGGTGCCCATCAAGGCCTGGGGTCAGGAAGGGTTTCTTAGTATGGGAAAGATGGGAGAACGTTTTGACGCTGAGAAGAGAGAGGAGAGGAAGTGACTGAAGAGAAAAGGAGTAGTTGTGAGCCTTAAACCTGCGACCGGGCAGAAGGTTGTCAGGATGGACGAGGAAGAATTGGGATGGAGACGTGTCCACCAGGGTGGGGGCAGGCCAAAGCTGGGAGGATTTCCATCAAATAGCTTCCCTTCTTTTTAAGAAGGAAGCTTCATACTCTGATGAGAGTAAAGAGAGGAGTAGTGGATGCAAACATAAAAATATAGGCTACTTTTTTTCTTTTATTTTTTTGAGACAGAGTCTTGCTCTGTTGCAGAGGCTAGAGTGCAGTGGCATCATCATAGCTCATTGCAACTTCAAACTCCTGGGCTCAAGTGATCCTCCTGCCTCAGACTCCCAAGTAGCCTCCCTCCCACCACACCCAGCTAATTTTTCTATTTTTTTGTAGAGGTGGTGTTTCGCTCTTGCTCAGGGTGGTCTCAAACTCCTGACCTCTAGTGATCCTCCTACCTCAGCCTCCCAGAGTGCTAGGATTACAGGCATGAACCATTGCACCGGGCCAGAAATAGGTTAATTTAAAACTAATGTTATAGGGAATAAAGAGGAACTGACTAGAGGTATAAAACAAAAATTGTGAAGCAGTTCTGAGGTCCCAGTTGAGGTTAGAAACTGTGAACTAAAATATCAAGGCCCATTCTTTTTTTTTTTTTTTTTTTGAGACAGAGTCTCACTTTGTTGCCCGGGCTAGAGTGCCGTGGCGTCAGCCTAGCTCACAGCAACCTCAAACTCCTGGGCTCAAGCCATCCTCCTGCCTCAGCCTCCCGAGTAGCTGGGACTACAGGCATGCGCCACCATGCCCGGCTAATTTTTTCTATATATTTTTAGTTGTCCAATTAATTTCTTTCTATTTTTGGTAGAGACGGGGTCTCGCTCTTGCTCAGGCTGGTCTCGAACTCCTGAGCTCAAACAATCCGCCCACCTCGGCATCCCAGAGTGCTAGGATTACAGGCATGAGCCACCGCGCCCGGCCTAAGGCCCATTCTTTAAAATTAAAAAATACAGAAAATATAAACTATGTGTTCCCAATACACGTTTCGGAAGAGTAACTGCCCCCTGTTCATGAAGATTCTTCTGTTCTCTTTTCTCCTCAGCTACCTGCTCCTCCTCCTCCAATGTTTGGCCAAGGCACCCTGCACAGGAGTGCCTTGATCCGAATTCACAAATCCCTCTCCCTCGTACATAGGAGATACTTCTTCATTTCCCCATCTAGCCTGCCCATTCCAACAGAATAGGTCTCTGTTTAATTTATCCTTCTATCCCTACCTAGCATCCAGCATTGGCTTAAAATTCCAAAGGAACGTGAAAAATAATTTCTAATGACGGTATGAGAAATGTGTAATGTTATGTATTCACCCCTTTCTCCCACCACACATGGCACCTGTACGAGGCCTTTTTTTTTTTTTTTTACCTATCTTGGCTAAAAGGTGACACCTCTACATCCACCTCCCAATTTGTGCAATTTGTGAAGGAGAACAAAGGTGCTAAGCCATTTGAGCTCTGGGAGTAACAATGTCCCCTGAGCTGGGCCCACCCTGGCCAATCACAACAAAACTGTCTGTTCCTCCTCAGCCACCCACCTCTGGCTCAATGCCACCTCTTACAAATTTCATTCAAAAGCCTCTTGCTCTCAGGATTAGTCTGCCTAGGAACCTTTGCATACATCAAGCTGTATTTTTTTATAATGTTCCAGAGACAGTGTCACTTTCGGTTTTGACCCAGAAGCAATGTTAGTCTTTTTATTAGAAGGAATACAGATTATATTTCATTGTATATTTATATCTTTTAAACAGACAAGTTATTTATGTGGTCTCACTACTCAGGGTGGCTTAAGAGATCCCAGCCTGTCAATCCCAAACCATCTTCCTTACCAACTATAAATATATGAAGTTTTCTAATATTTATAGATTGTAAATGTTCACATGATATAGACATTTTTAGAGTGAGACAAAATTATGTGTATTAGAAAAGATGCACAAGAAGAAAATTTTAAGGTATTAAAAAAAATAAATATTTGGTTCCCATTATATCAATTGCTATCTTTTAATTGTAGCATTTCTGTGTCATATCTAAATGCCAAAAGATAGTGTATCACCTTACCAGATCTGTTCCAAAGAAGTAGCTGACTGGTGGTACAGAAAGCTCAGTTTTCATAAGCCCAAAACTTTCACATCTGACTAATGCAAGTGTTCAACTTTTGTGAGCCTATTATGGATACTATCAAACTACTGATTATTTCTTACCATAAAAATCTTCACAGCAAATCTAAAAATATGTTATACATAATGATAAATGAATAGAATTTTTTTTGCCTACTTTAAGGTAGTCAACCATGTATGAGTTTAATACATTTGATTCGTAGTCAACATTTTTAAAATTTTCTGACTTGTAATTTAATGAGATAGTTAACATTATGAAATCTTGCTCATTGCCATTTTACCTTTACTAAATTCTGGATTCCAGGAGCTCCCCAGCTAGTTCTATGTGGTACAATAGAAAATTGGAGGTTCATTCTAGAAGAGGCCCTCACATTCTGAAATATAAGAAAATAATGCCAGAAATACTAATAGGACATAGAATTCCATGAGGTTGGTGAATAGCCATATCCTCATTTTTCAGTGATAATTATATAACACACATCTGTGAGTTTGGGGAATATATATTGTAAATATAGGAAAAGAGTTACCAGGTCAAGCTGCTTTCTAAAATTTATATCGTAATGTCAAGAAAATCTCAATATTTTGTCTTCTTTTAGAAAATCAAGTATTTGGAAAAAGTAATTGACCATTTTGGAAGTACATATTAAATTCAAAAATACATTTTCCATGTTTCTCAGGAAAAAATTAACTTGTTCCTGAATTACTACATTATTGACAGGGTGGATTTATTAATAATTGATTACACCAGGAAGTCTGTGTGAAAGCTAGCTCACTCTGCCTGCTATGTCACTATTTCTATCAGGAAGTCTTCCTTCACGGATCATATTTACAAGATGGCTGACTAATGAAATGCCCAGAGGACTCTGGGTAACAGTATATGACTGTGATCATGACTATGATCATGTTTTGGATAATTTAGCAGATATTTAGAACTTAGTCATCACAGAGTCCTAAGCAAATCTCTGAATATATGAAGGGACTTAGTTCTTTCAGATGTTGCTTTCTTAGGACTTTAAGGTTGAGGATGAAGTAAGAGGACAATGATAGTTTCATCTCTCAGCCTGGTCTACCTACCAGGAGTCTAGAAGTTCAGGGCACAGGTCTTAGACATGTGACTATACAGAGTTGTGTACATTTCTAGGCTATAACAATAGATAAAGGGTTTTTTTCCCCCCATATCAATGGTACTGATGAAAATGGAGAAGTATCTGATTAAAAACAAAACAGTGTGACCACACATGTTTATTTTGTTTTCTTTCCTATAGGGAAAACTTCTTAGAAGATCAGTTTAAAATGTTAGCATATTTAAAAAAAAAGTTTTCAATGAGTCTATTTAGCATTAGTAAATATAAACTAACAATATGTGTACATGTGTCCAAGTTTATATTTATCAATAGCCTTATGTCCCTTAACAATTGAAATTGTTTCATATGTATTTATTAGCACTTCTAATTCTATGAGTTTATTTAGCTATTGGTTTATTTTGATTAATTTTTTTTTACTTTTTAATTGAAATATAGCTTAAACTCAGAGAAATAACCAGTTTTTTAAGTGTCCAGCTCAGTGAATTTTTACAAAGTTAACACATCTCTGTAAAAGCACACAGATGGATATAGACAGCTTCCCTCATATCTCTTCCGAGAAATTACCTCCCAAAGTTTCCATTCTGACTCACTAATTGCTATCACCATTCAATAACTACCATAATTTTGAACTTTATATAGATAAAATTAAAGAGTATATCCTTTTTTCCATCTGCCTTTTTTTTTACTAAACATTATCTATGAGATTCATGCATGTTGTTGCACATAGCTGTAGTTCATTCTTTTTGTTTGTTTGTTTGTTTGTTTGTTTTGCCAAAGAGCAGAGGTCAGTAAATTACAGCTCATGGGCTAAATCTGACCTGTCACCTATTTGTTTAAACCATAACCATGCCTATTCATTTACATATTGTCTATGGCTGTTTTGACACTACAAATTGATAGACTTTAGTTGTGCTAGAGACCATCTGATCCCCAAAGCCTAACGCATTTTTTAAAAAATTATTTTACTTCAAAATATTAAGGGAGTGCAAATGTTTTTGTTACATGGATCGCTTTCGTAATGCTTGACTCACGGCTGTAAGTGTGCTCATCACCTGAATAGTGTTCATTGTACCTGGTCAGTAGGTTTTTGGCCCTCCCACCTCTTCCCTCCCTATTGTTTGATTTCCAATGAGTTTTACTTCACTCTGTGTACATGTGTGTCCATCAATTAATTCAAATTTGGTAAAGAGGACTTATGTTTGGTTTTCCATTCTTGAGATGCTTCACTTAGGATAATGGTCTCTAGTTCCATCCAAATTGTTGCAAAGGCATTAATTCATCCTTTTTTATGGCTAAGTAGTACTCCATGGTATACATATACCACATTTTATTAATCCACTCATGAATTGATGGGTACTTGGGTTGATGTCCTTTGCAATTGTGAATTGTGGCTGCAGTAAACATTTGAATGCAGGTATCTTTTTGATAAAATGACTTCTTTTCCTTTGGGTAAATATCCAGTAGTGGGATTCCTGGATTGAATGGCAGGTCTACTTTTAGTTCTCTGAGGAATCTCCATACTGTTTTCTATTGAGGTTGTACTAATTTGCAGTCCCACCAACAGTATATAAGCATTCTTTTCTCTCTGCGTCCACACCACCATCTATTGTTTTTGGACTTTTTAATAAATGCCATTCTAACTGGGGTAAGGTGGTACCTCACTGTGGTTTTAATTTGCATTTCCCTAATGGCTAGTAACATTAAGCATTTTTTCATATGCTTATTGGCCATTTGTCTATCATCTTTTGAAAAGCTTCTGTTCATGTCTTTTTCCCACTTTATAATGGGGTTGTTTTTTTCTTGCTGATTTGCTTGAGTTCTTCGTAGATTCTGGATATTAGCGTTTTATTGGATGTATGGTTTGAGAATATTTTCTCCCATTCTGTAGGTTGTGTATTTGCTCTGTTGACTATTTTCTTAGCTGTGCAGAAGCTCTTTAATTTAATCAAATCTCATTTGTTTATTTGTTTATTTGTTTATTTGTAATTGCTGTTGGGGTCTTAGTCATAAATTCTTTGCCTAAGCTGATATCTAGATGAGTTTTTGCTATATTTTCTTCTAGAATTCTTATGGTTTCATGCCTTACATTTAAGTCTTTTATCCATCTTGAATGAATTTTTTCAGTGGTGAGAGATAGGGGTCCTATTTCATTCTTTTGCATGTGGCTATCCCATTTTCCCAGCACTATTATTGAATAGGGCTTCTTTTCCCCAGTGTGTGTTATTGCCTGCTTTATCAAAGATCAGTTGGCTGTAGGTAGATGGTTTTATATCTGCATTCTCTATTCTGTTCCATTGCTCTATGTCTTCATTTTTGTACCACTACCATCTGGTTTGGTTACTGTAGCCTTGTAGTATAATTTGAAGTCTGGTAATGTGATGCCTCCAGATTTGTTCTTTTTGCTTAAGATTGCTTTGGCTATTCAGGATCTTTTTTTGTTCCAAATGAAGTGTAGAATTCTTTTTTCTAGATCTGAGAAATATGACATTGGTATTTGGATTGGGATTGCATGGAATCTATAAATCACTTTGGGTAGTATGGACATTTTAACAATGTTGATTCTACCGATCCATGAGCATGATGTGTTTTTCCATTTGTTTGTGTCTTCTGCGATTTCTTTTCTCAGTGTTTCATAGTTCTCCTTAAAGAGAGATCTTTCACCTCCATGGTTAAATATATTCCTAGATATTTTATTTTCTTTGTAGTTATCATGAATGGTATTGAGTGTTTCATTTGGCTCTCAGCTTGACTGTCATTGGTATATAGAAATACTACAGATTTGTGTACATTAATTTTGTGACCTAAGACTTTGCTGAATTTATTTATCAATTCCACGGGTCTCTTGGTGGAGTCTTTGGGATGTTCTAGATACATGATCATATCATCAGCAAAAACTGATAGTTTGACCTCCTCTTTTCTGATTTGGATACCCTTTATTTCCTCTCTTGCCTGATTGCTCTGGCTAGGGCTTCCAGTACTGTGTTGAATAGAAGTGGTGATAATGGACACCCTTGTCTTGTTCCAGTTCTTTGGGGGAATCCTTTAAACTTTTCCCTATTCAGTATGATGTTGGCTGTGGGTTTGTCATATATGGCTTTTACAATTTTGAGATATGTTCCTTCTATGCCTAGTTTTTGAGGGTTTTTATCATGAAAGCATGTGGGATTTTGCAAATGCTCTCTCTGCATCTATTGAGATGATCATATGGTCTTTTTTTTTTGCTTTCATTTATATGGTGAATCATACTTATTGATTTACATATGTTGAGCCATCCTTGCATCCCTGGGATGAAGCTCACTTGGTCATGGTGGATTTTTTTTTTATGCTATTGGATTTGGCTTATTAGTATATTATTGAGGATTTTTGCATCTGTATTCATAAGGGATATTGGTCAACAATTTTCTTTTTTGTGTGTGTCCTTTCCTAGCTTTGCTATCAAGGTGATACTGACCCAAAGCCTAACATATTTACTATGTGTCCCTTTACAGAAAGAGATTGCTGACCACTGCTATAGAGTATTCTAGTGTGTGTGTGTGTGTGTGTGTGTGTGTGTGTGTGTGCATGCACACACAATTGCACATGTGTGACAATTTATTTACTTATTATTCTAATGATAATGAACATTTGGCTATCTCTAGTTTTGGACTATTAAAAATAATACCACTATGAACATTCTTGTATAATACATGTCTTATTGTGCACAAAATTGCACAGGTTCTCTTGACTATCTACTTAGAACCACAACTGTTAGATCAGAGGGTATACATCAGCTTCAATTTATTCTGCCAAATAGTTTTCCAAAGTGGCTATACCAATTTACCTTCCTACAAGCTGCATATAAAAGTCCCATAAGTAATTTACCATTTAATAATTACCTTTGAGTAAAAGTTAGAATGTATAATTTATTATTCAACTCAATATAAATAACATTTTATGTAATAGCCTCTAATGAAGATCACAATTATCATTTATATAAACGAATCATCAGGTTGATGATGATAGTAATAAAACAGGTAAATTCTATTTTTTGATTGTCAATGAACATTAAAGAGTTTACAGAGTTTGTTGCATAAACCAAATTAATAGTTACTCTTTGTTGAACACTTGAAAGTAAATGTCCCACAAAGGATCCTAATAAGTGCTTACTTACCCACAGTGGAACTATAAAAAAACCCTGGTTCATAAATAAAAACTCTTTTCTGTTGAGCCAATTAATTTCCATTTTTTCTTTCATTACAAAATATGCAATTTTTTTTTACAGATCTGAAGTTATAATATGAAAATTATAGTTAAGAGAGGAAGAGATGAATAGGTGGAGCACAGAAAATTTTAGGGCAGTGAAAATACTCTGTATGATACTTAAATGGTGGGTACATGTCACTTATACATTTGTCCAAACCCATAGAAGGTACAACACTATGAGTGAACCCTAATGTAATCAATCTATGAACTTTGGGTGATAATGATATAGCCACGAAAATTCATTAGTAGTAACCGATGGACCACTCTGGTGAGGAAGGTTGATAATGGGAGAGGTTGTGCATGGGTGGGGCAAGGGGTATATGGGAAGTCTTTGTACTTTCCTCTCAATTTTTCTCTATTAAAACAGAAAAGACTTAAAAAATTATAGTTAAGGCATCTAATTCTAGTATAGTCCCTTACTATGAAATCACATGGCATAGTGTTTCTAAACATAACCCTCACATGTTGTTTTCATGGACTTCATACACACTTGCTCTAGGAATGAAGCAGCAAAGTTCTCTTATTTCTCCTTTTTATCAGTTTCCCTTCATATTGGGTATGCACAAGTGGAAATAGGAGGGTCCCCTTTAGCCAATATCAGAATTGAGTTGAATGAGAGAATTATAATTTTCCAAGAAAAAAAATTTTAAGAAGTGTTTTTTGCTTCCCAGGTGGTGGAATCCTGCATAATTTTTATTTCCTTTTCTTTCCTTGTCTCTCTGTATTTTCCAAATGTTCCACAAAGAGTGGTTTTTAGTTTTTATAATGAAAGAGATTTTAGGTTATTTCTATGATTTCTAAGAGTACAAAGATTGTTTCTTATTATTTGTTTGCTTTACTAAAACCTACATCTCACAAGTGTCAAAGCTTTGATAATTTACTCCCATGGTAGAGTATACACAAATGGAGAAGTTGTTGTAATGACAACTGTGCCTTGGGAATAACCACTATACCAATCACTGCATCTTAGAGATGAGTCGAGGCTTTCATTGAACACTCTCTCACAAGTCACCTTACCCCAAACAAACAGACTTTTTGAGATCAGCCATTCCCTTTGCAGAGGGCATGTGATCCCAGCAATCCTGTGCCTTGTGTTGTAGATCAAAGTGCCACCCATTGTCATACAGCCCATGACATAGAACAGAAGTTGCAAAACAATATAAAAGTCAAGTAACTGAGGTTTGTGGTCTGTGGCAAATGAAACCTTCCAGAACAAACACACTAAGAGTCTGTTGCATTAGGGATGGATCAAATAATATGGAACAAATGATTGTGGAACTTCCTTAGGTTCTCAAAATTGTGCATGTAACACACAGACATATGCATGTGCACACACACAAACACACACACACACAGCACCTGCCTCTACCTGAGAGACCCCTCAAGGTACTACCAAAATATGTTTCAATAATGCCAAAAGAATTTGCAGCTTTCATTAGGCTAGGTAACAAACAAAAGGCAATTGTATATTTCCAAGTTCAAGATCTGTTTTGTTCCTTTCTTCTCAACTGGAGCCCAAAAAGCACAGGGTTTTATCTGAGGGAATAAAGGTGTATGTGCAAACTGGTTGTATTTTGTACAACCAGTTTGATTAATTCAGAGACGAAATAGAGAAATATGCTACATGATCCTGTTTCATAAAGTCTGCCTCAAATATAGAAAGATTCTGTTGATATAAAACTATATAAAGAACTACAAATATAGTGTTTTTTTCAAATATGTGTGGTTATGTATATGTGCATATGTGTATATAATTTTGAATGGTAGGAAAAATTTAATTTGATTTGATTTGTCATTTTTTTCCTGAATTTTATAGCTTTCTACCATTAGCACATACTACTTTTGTAATAGAAAAAAAATCAACATAAAAAAGAAAGAATCTGTTGGTAACTTTAAAAAAAAAAAACACACACACACACAGACACACACAAAAGGGAATAAAAAGAAATGGGGAAAAAAGCTGAGAGCAGTGTGCAGCTGAGGTCCAGTGAGCTCTGAAGAGGCCCTGAAAGGTTGTTTAGGGACAGGACCCTGGTGTAGAACTTTCTGGTGAACCAAGAGACAGGCAAGTCTTTGTTTAGCTTCTATCATCTAGTTTATTGTTTTCTTATAGAAAAATTAAAGTGTGCTATGACCCCCTATAGCAATCCATTTGTTCTGCAAATAAAAAGCTTTTCTGGGTCCATTTTTAAAGTAAACTATCATACTGGAAGGAAATGTGATGGCTCCCCCAAAATATATAGCATCTAAATTTCACCCACAATCATTGCGATTCCAAAGAGCAGTGTCAGGTAGCAGTAATATACTAGGATTTCTAATGTATAATTATAAAGTAATGGTAAAGGAAGGAAAATATTGATTTGTATGATATTTTGCTTATAATCTGAGCCTGGATAATCTAAAACTCTTATCATATAATATTCTATGGATACATAATCGAATAATGATGTATTTATCCAATAAAAATAGGTATTTAGTTCCTACCAAGTGGGTACACTCTTCAAGGCTCCAGAAAAAGAGCAGTGAATAAAACAGACAAAATGCTTGCCCTAGGAGCTTAGATTCCAGTAGGATATGGGGGTGGGACGAATGGACAGTAAACAACATAAATAAGTAAATTAGATACTATCTTATTTTAGAAAGCGACACACAGTATGGAAGAAATAAGGCAGGGGTGTCTCTGAGGAGTGGAGCAGTGTTGGGAAAGGTGCAGGTGGAAGTTTCTTTCTTTTTTTTTTAATTGACAAGGGGTGTTCAGTTGCCTTGTGTGTTTTTGTTGAGACAGAGTCTCACTCTGTCACTCTGGGTAGAGTTCAGTGGCATCATTGTAGCTCACTATAACCTCCAACTCCTGGGCTCAAGCGATCCTTCTGCCTCAGCCTCCCGAGTAGCTGGGACTACAGGCACACGCTGCAACGCGTGGCTGGGATTCTTTTTGTTCTTTCTTTTTGGTAGAGATGGGGTCTCGCTCTTGCTCAGGCTGGTCTCAAACTCCTGAGCTCAAGCAAGCCTCCCACCTCGGTCTCCCAGAGTGCTAGGATTACAGGCCTGAGCCACCATGGGCTTTCAGATAGATTTTAAATAAAACAGCTAAAGCTTTCCCTGAGGTGGGCAGAGCCAGGCTCTGCTGTAAGTGTTCTGGGTAGAAGGAACAGTGTGTGCCAAAGCTGGAGTGAGCCTAAAGAACCCAAGGGACAGAGGAGGCAAGTGAGCTCCGAGAGCCTAAGGAACAGAGGGCGCAAGTATGGCTGAAGCCAAAGAATGAGGAATAGGAGATAAGATGTCATAGGAGCCAGATTTTGGGGGTCATTGTGAAGACTCTAAATTTATTCTGCATGAGGTGAAGAGCCAGAGGAAATTTTTAAGCACTGGTATCATGTGATCTGACTTCCTTTTTTAAATAGTGGCCATATTATGTTGAGTTTAAAAATCAGCAACATAAAGCAAGAGTGCTTGTGGTATATTCCTATTGTCCCTAAATGAGCACTGAAAGGATGTATAGGATGTTTGTAGGGAAATAACAATAAACAGATTTAATGCCATATGTTATATATGTTCCATATAAATAACATGGTAATGTTCATCTAACTGAAGAAGTTCAACTAGAGGACTTACCACTTTAAAGTGGTTAGGACTCAGAAGGGAAAGGTGACGAGCAATCTCATCCCTAGAAAATGTCCTTCCTTGGGAGCTTCTTTCTTTACTTGATTTGTCTTTAGAATGGCTTTTTTTTAAAATGGAGGGGGCTATCTCTGTTTCTGTTTTTCCCTCTTGGACTCTCTACCTTTCTTAAAGAGGTGTCACGGTTAGTGGCCTGCTCTGGAAACCAGTTTCACTGAAAACCAAAGGAAGGAGAAACCTCTCCTTTTCCTATGATCTCTAAAGTGTTTACAAATGCTAACAGAGTTAAACAGGCCAGAGAGTCTCACTGGGACAGGAATAGGGACTCTGGATTCTTGGAAAGTCCTGGCCCCACCAGCCCACAGTGCCATTGTCCCAGACTAAACTGAACAGCGCCCCCTGGAGGTGTGTCGTGGTGGCCCTGGGAGCAAATGGTTTACACAGCCTTTGGCCTCTCTGAAGTCCATTTGGTCCAGAGCCAAGGACAGACACAAATGCCTTTTCTTTGATGTAGTCAGTTGGAAAGTGAGAATAGCAGCATTTCTCCATTCCCACCCCCGTTAATTTTACCTCCAGGAAACACTTTGTAAGAATTTCTTCAGAAAAGCAAATCTATACAGAATGTATGGGGTAACTGGTGAAAAGGAGTCCCAAAGCACAATATGTAATTGTCCATTCGGTCTGGCCAACAATTATTGAGCATCTACTGTAATCCTGGATCTATGCTTGGCAGTAGAGGTAGGAAGAAATTAGTGTGGTCCTGTTCCCAGTGTTCTCATAGTCTAGCATTGTATAGTCAGCCCCTTCAGCGCTGCAAGCTAAAGCAGTGGTAACAGAGAAGGAGATAGGACTGGTCCTTTCCCTGCAGTGGCATTTTTTAAAACACTCATGGATATTCAAGGACACACATAATCCTGACTTGTTTCATGCTCATTCTCATGAAAGAAGTGATAGGCCCAGAAAAATCTCTCACGGATAGATTCAATTGAGAGTATAAAGGCCTGATTTCATGTACTGTCTGTTCCCCTGTATACCATAATCTCTCCCTGTCTCAAATTCCTCGTCCTTCTAACATGCCCAACAACCCCCAGGTAACCCCAAGTTTAACTACATTGCTTATGAATTTGAATGAAATAAGGTAACATGAGTAAAGCACCAGAAAAGAAAAAAATTTTGTGTAGGGCTAGGGAGGAAACTTTTCTTGTTGGAAGGACACATTAAATTAGCTGTAATCAAATAAGGCAGCACTCAAGAAACTCCAACCAGATATACTTAAAAATGTACATTATTTTGTAAAAATCTAACTACTGTGTAATTAATAATTTCAAAAAATGAAAACTATTTGTTAATTTTAAAGTTAACCTTTTCATGGCTTCATTGTGTCCGATTTTTATTGGAAAGTATTTGAATATTTGGTTACAGCATGGAGATTCGCAGTTTCAGCTGATCCTCTATATGGGTGTCAGTCATTTGTGACCTTAAGGGCATCTTGATTTGGGTTAGATAGGAGAATCTAGATTTACAGCAACAGTTGTTGAAAAGCAAGAAAGCATTTTTCTGGCATGTTGCCAAAGGTGTGGGTATTCTACTGCATTTTTCCATATTTCAGTTGGATCTTTCTTAGCATCAAACAATGACTTAAAGTGTGTACTGAGAGCTAAAGCAATTCCATCTGTAGTTCTTGAGGTGCCTTGGTGACATCAACTAGGTGAGACTGAAATGCTAATTTGAGTATGATGTCATGATTCTCAAAGTCAGGGAACCTTTCATTGTATTCTCCAATTAATAGGTCTATAACAGCTGTGTATTCTTCAAATGATTCGCATATATCATTCTGTTCATCAATGACCTTTGCTAACTGGGGAAAATGTTCATCTGAAATTGCCTTTTGAAGAAGTGTTTTGAAAAAAAAACTTTCTTCAAAATACTTAGATTTTTTTGCCACATATCATATAAAGACTTAGTTTTACCTTGCAAAGAAATATTCAAGTCATTTTGATTTGACATGATATCACACAGAAATGCTTCGTTCCTATGGAAATCTTCTTTCAATGATTCACATTGCTGACTTTGTTTTAACTATTTGTTCTTACAGAGATAAAATTTTGACTAACACCTGTCCCTACAATAGCCACCACACTTTAGAATAATAGGGCAAATCCACACTGAATACCTCATCAGCCCACTTTAGCATGTTATGAAACTGACAATGCCATATTGTATTTGCACAAATATAGTTAACAATACTTATAACTTGTTGCAAAGTGTCACTTAAAATAGTAGTTTTAGCACAGAGATTTTGTTGATACAAGATACAATGAAAAGAAATGAGAACATCTGGATCTGTTAATACTTTATTTGTGCAATAAACCCTTCATGTTTTCCTGTCATGGAAGGTGCACCATCTGTACATACACTCACTAAATTTACCAAATTCAGTCCAACTTGACAACATTTATCTTGAAAGAGTTACTTTCAAAGAGTTGTTGAAGATATCTGTTCCAGTATTCTGTTTGCAAGGGTGCTCAAAGAGAGTACCTCTTTGTAGCAAGGAAAATCTGTTATGACCTGAATGAAGTGTAAAACCTGAGCCGAGTCAGTAGTATCACTTGATTCGTCCAAAGCAATTGAATAACATATTTTTTTTGAAGTATTGCATGAAGTTGTTCTGTTAAGTTGAAGGCTAATTCATGCTGCCGATCAGTTATTATTCTCTTTGAAAGAGGCAGTTGTTTGTACTTTGAAAGGTTATTGGCATCTAAGCATCCTACAGCTTCAACAATGCATTCTTTCACAATTTCTATATCAATGAATTATTTCGCTTTTTTCCCCGGGTATATAAGCTACTTTATAAGTTGCGTCAGTGGCATTATGTCCAGGTATTATTGCTGCTTGTAAGAATTGTCTTTGCTTTTTCTTTTCATCTTTTAATTTCTGCAATACAAACTTTCGTGCCTTTCCCTCTAATTTAAAATACTTGTGGTCCTTATGAATTTCATAATGCTGATGAGCACTGAATTTCTTTAATGTTGATATTGCAATATCACAAAGCAAGCAAATCATCTTATCTTTAGCAGAAACAAGATAATACTACAATTCGCAATCCTCATTAAAATTTGTTTTCTTACTTCAGTGTTCTCTTGGTCTTCTTTGACCTGATGGGCTGTTAAGCAGACAGAATTAAAAAGTACTGTCGAGCTGTGTAACTGTTCACAAATTGCACTTCAAACAGAAACACAGTGCACCATTGTCAAAAGCTGATAACATACTGGTGTACTTGTTCCCCATAAACTCTCACTAACCAGCCTCACACGGTACTGGCGCCAGTCAGGTGGGGGAAGTTAAAACTAAATCATGAACGTAGCAGCCATCGATTTAGCCCTTATGGCTTTCTAATGTTCTGATTGTGCTTGTCAATTTGGGAGGATTATTTTGTTGAAACTTATTTTATTCTTTGGTATTTTAAATACATTCATTTTAAAAAT
>NW_012156173.1:5718995-5743323 GCF_000956105.1 Propithecus coquereli
TCTATTTTGTTAAGTAAAAGTATTTTATGAACATTATTAAATGATTCTTGTTTATTTTATATATTAAGCTGTGAATATAGCAAACCAAAAACTAAAGAAAAACACTTGCAATAAATGTGACAGACAACAAGTGTTAATATTAAATATTGTTTAAAAAGAACACTAATGTTGCAATAAATGAGAAAGAAGTATAAAAAATTGTGAGATAATTCATAGAAGAGAATATAAATGTCGAATATTTAGGACAAATTTTTAACTTCAGTGAAAATCAGAACATTTGAATAGCACTTTCACATTTTAAATAAGTAGATACTTTGAAAATCTGAACAGGTAAATATCAGTCTTGTATTTTGAATTAGCAGATATTTTTTAAAATGATGCTGTATTAGTTTCCTAGGGTTTCCATAACAAAGTATAACAAAATGAGTGGCTTAAAACAATATAAATCCTAACACTCTGGGAGGCTGAGATGGGAGGATAGCTTGAGGTCAGGAGTTTGAGACCAGCCTGAGCAAGAGCAACACCCCTTCTCTACTAAAAATAGAAAAACTAGCCAGGCTTGGTGGAGCATGCCTCTAGTCCCAGCTACTCAGGAGGCTGAGGCAGGAGGATCACCTGAGCCCAGGAGTTTGAGGTTGCTGTGTGTTAGGCTGATGGCACTGTACTCTAGTCCAGCGACAGAGTGAGAATCTGTCTCAAAAAAAAAAAAAAAAATCAAAGAAATATAAATTCATTCTCTCACAGTTCTTGAGAAATCCAAAGTCAAGTTGTCGGCAGGAGCATTTTACCCCTGGGGCCTCTAAGGGAGACTTTTCCTTGTCTGTTCCAGCTTTTTGTAGCCACAGGCATTCCTTGGCTTGTAGCAGCATAATTCTAATCTTTGACCCCTTCTTCTCATGGCCTTCGTCCTTCTGTGCCTGTGTCTCTTCTCCTCTTCTTATATGGACAGCGTCTTAGATTATGTGTGTTGCTATAAAGGAATATCTGAGGCTGGCTAATTTATATATAAAAAAGAGGTTTATTTGGCTTACAATTCTGATGTCAGGAAAAGTCTAAGATTGGGCATGTGCATCTAGTGAGAGCCACAAGCTGCTTCCACTCATGGCAGAAGGTGAAAGGGAGCCAGTGTGTACAGAGATCGCATGGCGGGAGGGGAAGTAACAGAGAGAGGGGAGGTGTCAGGCTCTTTTTAACAACTAGCTCACCAGAAAACTAATAGAATAAGATCTCACTTAATCCCTTACCCCTCAAGGAGGACATTAATCTGCTCATGAGGGATACGCCTCCATGATCCACCCAGGTCCCATTAGGCCCTGCCTCCAGCATTAAGGATCAAATTTCAACATGTGATTTGAAGAGGACAAATCCAAACACTATCAGACAGTCTTACTAATTCAGTATGACTGTAGTCTTAATTTGACAGCATTTGCAAAGATCCTATTTCCAAATAAGATCACATTCATAGGTCTCAGTAGCTAGAACTTCATATATCTTTCTGGGAAACACAATTTAACCCATAACATATACTATCCATTGCTGATAAATCAGTAAAGCCTTTCTGAAAAGCAATTTAGCAATATTCTTTATTCTACTAATTTTTCTTGTGGAAATTCACCCTGAAGATTAACAGAAATGTAAATTTTAGTTATATGCAAAATGTTATTTGCCACATTATTAAAGGAATTATTTACAAGGAATCTGAGGTAAAAAGTGGGAAATGATTAATTTTAGTACATCTCAAGAATGGAATATTATGAAGCCACTAAAAATGTTTAAATGCTGAGCTCCACAATCCAAGAGATGCTAATAAATGGCAATAACATTGTGTTTTCTGCTCTAAGATTAGCCAAAATTAAGAAACACAAACAAACAAACAAACATGCAGCATGAACAGCAAAGCAGCACCGGTGAGTGTATGAGGAGATGGGCATTCTTTTCTACTGCTGGTGGGAATCCAAAGTGTTAGAAATCTTCGTGGAAAGTCATAATTTGTCAGAACATGGCAATGCTTTAGCAATGTTTTTGCCTTTGGTTTACCAATTCAATTTCTAGAAACTTATTTTAAAGAAATAATCTTGGATATGAACAAAAATGTATTAATAAAAATGAAAGGATCTTTTGTGTAAAATTTGGGTTCAGTTAAAAGGACAGTCAAAAGGATTCAGTCAAAAGGTCTATGTCCTTCAGTTAAGGACATAGAGCACCACTTGTAGCCTTGAGGCTGCAGGTTTCTCACCCTTGATCTAGACCAATGTCAGGTGTGTAGAGTATGGTCACCTTCTATCTAGAAACCATGGTAGTTGGGGGCACTAGATTTTTTTCTTAGTTTTCCCTCAGTGAAATATAATTCTATAATTCTATAATTGAATAGAATTGCTAGCACCAGAATTTCAGCTTCCAGAATGCTAAGACATTGCTGTGAAGGAGGTAGTCCTGAAATCTGTGACCTTGGATCAGATGCAACAACCTACCTGCCCTCAGGAACCAAGAGCAGACTTGCCTAACAGATATCCCTGGAATTAATTTCCTGATGAGTTTTTTAGGATTTATGTCTATGTCCCTAACTATCCTTTTAAAAATTAGTGAGGCTCAATTTTATATGAGGCTAAATGGTCTAAGTTATTTGCTTTCCCCAAAACACAATCTAAGGAAAGCTCATGGCAGAATGCAGACAAAGGAAAACTAAAGAGGTCACAGGAAAAAGGCCACAAAAGATAACTGAAAGGACCCAAAGGCCCACCAAGACTGTAACTCCACAAGCCAAGGTAGCTGAGAGCAGAGAAAGTCAATGACTCCTGTGGAAACGTTCTCTTCATCTTTTCAGAAGACTTGGCAAGAATACTGCAGCTTTTTAAGGCAGGCCTGCTTTTTGGCAACACTGAAATAGATTTAAATTCATATTGAAACAAATGACTCAAGCATTTCAATTTAAAATAGCTTTGAACCATAAATCCCATGCATATTAAAATGTATATCAAAATACATTTTTTTCTAGGGATAGCTTTGAAAAGAAACTTCTCTGTAATGAGGAACTAATCAGAGCTTCTTGGCACATAATCATATTTGGGAATCTTCCTTGGCTCATTAGAGAGCAAAAGGGTCTCACGGATAGAAACATAAGATCACTAGCTTGTGAGCAAAGTTTGAAATGTTGCCGCCATCTGCACTTTGGCTGCCAAACTTTTATAGTAAGATTAGGCCTTTTAAATTTTTGTTGATATCAAGGACTTCAAGTTCAGAAGCTCCAGCCAGTACCTGCCATACGATAAAATCATTATTAAGCTTATATGATTTCATGTTACTTTGGAAGGGTTAGTAGGAACCGTCTGTTGCATCATTCCAAGCCATTCTTAATATACTGTATAATAGAACCCCATGGCTGTTCCAGAGAAGAAAGAGGGAGATGGGTTGAGAAGGGAAGAGAAAATAAACTCAAGTAGGAAAAATCATGAAGACGGTGTTGAACTAGTAAAATCTCACATTATAGTCAACCGTTGCCTAAGAGTGTTTTACTATAGAAAATAATTGAGTCAGCACCAAAAAAAATGACCTATCTTCTACCAAAAGTTCAGTTTATTGTTTCAACAAATGTTTATTGAGTACCTAGTATGTGCCAGCTATTCTCTTCTGCCTGGGAGGAAATAGCAGGAAATAAAATAAACAGGATCTCTTGAATCTCATGAAGTGTACATTTCATTGGTAGAGAGAAATAAAAATCAGGCAAACATATTTAATTTTAGGCAGTGATAAAGTCTATGCAGAAAAACAAAACAGGATAAGGGGGTAGACAGCGACATGGTGGTGGCAGCAGGGGTAGCTTTTTTAGAAAGTGTAGCATTCTAGGCAGAGAGTGCAGCAAGAAGGCTGGAGTGTGGAATGGGATGAACAAGAGGACCAGATGTAGGACCAGGTGAGTTCAAAGGTGCCACTAGGGTGATATCACGTGGGGTCCTCCAGGCCAGTGCTTCTCAAACTTTATAATGCACACAGATCACCTGGGGACATTGTTAAAATGCTGATTTTGATTCAGTAAGTCTGAAATGGGGCCCAAGATTTTGTAGAGCTAACAAGCTCCCACGCGATTCTGATACTGTTGTGCTCAGAATACATTTTTGAACATCAAGTTCCTAATCCATAATATAGAGTTCAGGTTTTATTCTCAATGTGTGTTTTGAACAAGGAATGGCATGACATAACTTATCTTTTAAAGAGATCTCACTGGCTTCTGTGTGGAAAATAGATTCTGCGTGGGCACTGGGAAAGAACGATGACATTAGTCAGGGCAGGAAATTAGTGGTTTGGCCTAGGAAGACTGTCGTGGGGCAGTGAGGAATTTGGATCCAGGCAATTTTTTTAAGGTAGAGCTGATAATACTTGCTGATGAATTGGTTGTAGTAAACAGAAGAGGGAACCATGATTCCTTGGCCTAAGCAACTGGGTAGTGGTGATGCCATTAACTGACATGAGAGCACAAGGATTAAGGATAGAGGATGGCACGGCAGCAGAGCAGAGGGGTGGTGCTTATGGGTTCACTTGTGTCCCCCCAACATTCCTATGTTGAAATCCTAATCCCTAGTACCTCAGAATGTGATCTTATTTGGAGATAATGTCTTTACGGAGGTAATCACATTAAAGTGAGATCATTAGAATGCACCCTATTCCAATGTGACTAATGTCCATATAAAAAAGAGAAATTTGAACGCACTAGCACATATATACATCTTCATGTTAACATGAAGGTGATCATCTACAAGCCAAGGGGAGAGACCTGGAACAGCTCCTTTCCTCACAGTCTTCAGAAGGAACCAACCCTGCCAACACCTTGATTTTGGACCTTTAGCCCCCAGAACTGAGAGACAATAAATTTCGGACCTTTAGCCCCCAGAACTGAGAGACAATAAATTTCTGTTGTTGAAGCCATGTGGGTTGTAGTGCTCTGTTACAGCAGCCGCTGGCAAGCTAATATAGTAGTGGGGAAACCTTCTCAGAGGAGGAGTTGGTTTAATGATCTGAAGAGAGATCCTTGCAGAAAGAGAGAACAGCATGTGAGCATGTGTGAAAGCTGTGATACAGGAACAGATGGTGTAAAATCAAAATTTTATTTTGGACCCAGAAAGTAGTGACATTATTGAGTTGGAGTGTTAGAATAAAACAAAAAAATCATTGGATTAGAATTCAAAAGACATTGGTGTGGGTTCTAGCTCTGCCACTTATTAGTTGCATGATGATGAGCAAGTTCTTAAACTCTCTGAGCTTTAGTTTCCTCATCACAAATGGGAACACCATTACTCATGGCACCTACACTACCAGGCTGCTGTGAGAGCCAAATAAAATAAAAATACCAGTGAAAATACTTCACAAAGTATAAAACCTTATGTCAATGTTAGTTGTGGCAGTTGTTTTGCAGTTGTCGTTGTTTCAGCCATGACAGGTAATGTGCACAATGCTCCAGTGTTAAATAAACAGGCATAAGTACATCCCAGACGTGCCACTCAAGGACCATGAGCTTTGATGTTATGAAAATGCTTGCAAGTCTGTTTTGGCAATCATTAAGTCATCCATCTTATTTTTTAGATGCTAAAAAATCCAACTTCATGTGATTTTAATTATAACCATACTTTTATTTAAAGTGGGAAGCAACGGAAGATTGTGGTAGCATAAATCACAAGTCATCTAATCTCATTTAGGTTATATGACAACAAAATGGAAACCTTTGAAGTTTAGTGTGTTTATTTCCTAATCTACCCTCTTCCCCCCACCACACACACACACACACACACACACACACACACACATCACATTATGTTTCTCAGAACTTTTTGGATGGAAAGTATTATTTCTTTGCAGGAATTTTTATTTTAAAAATAATAAGTTCAAAGTGTGTTTATTTCCTAATCTACCCTCTTCCCCCCACCACACACACACACACACACACACACACACACATCACATTATGTTTCTCAGAACTTTTTGGATGAAAAGTATTATTTCTTTGCAGGAATTTTTATTTTAAAAATAATAAGTTCAAAGTCTGTGCTATGAATCAGTATTCAGCTGGTCAAAAGTGAATCATCCGAGCTACCACTGCTGCATCTAGTCGTACAGCTCTTTGAAACAAATCAAGAGATTGTTCTGACCATTGATGATGATGGGCTAAATAGAAAGAAAACCCAAAACGGACAAATGACAGCAATGATAATCTTGGCACAGCTAAGGTGGAATGGGAATGGATATGGGGAGAAGGTGCAGAAATCATCCTTAAAACAATCTTGCACCTCCCAAAGGGCTTATTTACGAACATAGTATATATACAGCTATTATTTTAATATAATTTTTTTGCACTGTGGTAAGAACTCTTATGAAATCTACCCTCTTAAATTTTTAAGTGTACAACACAGTACTGTTGACTGTAGGTACAATGTTGTACAGCGGATCTCTAGAGCTCATTCATCTGGCATAACTGAAATTTTATGCCTGTTGGTTAGTAACTACTGATTTCCCCATACTCACAACCCCTGAAAACCACCATTCCATTCATTCTTTGATTCTATGAATTTGACTATTTTAGATATCTCTTATAAGTGGAATTACAGAGTATTCATCTTTCTGTAACTGGCTTTTTTCGCTTAGCTCAATGTCCTCCAGGTTCATCCATGTTGCCACATATTGGGGAATCTCCTTCTTTTTAAAGGCAGAATAGTATTCCATTATATGTATATACTACATTTTCTTTATCCTTCACTTGTCAATGGACATTTAGGTTGTTTCCACATCTTGGCTATTGTGAATAATGCTACAATGAACATTGCAGCACTAATACCTGTTCAAGATCCTGATTTCAGTTCTTTTGGATAAATACCCAGAAGCAGGATTTCTGGATCATATGGTAGTTGTATTTTTAATGTTTTGAGGACCCTCCATACTGTTTTCCATAGCAGCTACACCATTTTACATTCCCACCAACAGTGTACAAGGCATCCAGTTTCTCCATATCCTCACCAACACTTGTCGTCTTTTGTTGTTTTGATAATAGCCATCCTAACAGGTATAATGTGATATCTCATTGTGGTTTTGATTTGCATTTTCCTAGTAATTGATAACATTGAACATTTTTTCATATACCCATTGGCCATCTGTGTGTTTCTTGGAGCTTATTTTAATCCATTTAGTATTGTCCTCTATTTTCTGTAATAAATTATGTTTTATTGGAAGATGTTCATTGGAATCATGACAGTTTAGTTGTGGAGAGTAATTTCCAGACTGAGGCATTACCAGCTGCATATACTGCCTTGGCTCTTTGTCTCCTCATTTGTAGGAGCAGGAAGACAATTCAGTCTCCATGTCCAAGAGGTCTTCTGCACCTCTATTGAGACTCAGAAGTTATAAACTAGAGAATGACACTGGTGAATGAACAAGACCAAACCATTCCTAATATCTTGGTAGTATCATGTTCAACATAGGTCTTTTTCAGATGCCCAGAGCAAGTCTAACCACTTGCTATACACTAACTAGAAAGTGATTATCTATAACAATAGATAACATTTACTGAACACATTTAGTTGCCAGACTGTGCTGTGTGCTTCCCATACATTATTTCATTAATCCTCAAAATAACCCAGGAATATTTAAAGTGCTATCTATTTTTTCTCTTTCCAATTAACCAAATGTATATATTTTTATTTCACCCTCTGTATCTTCAAAATACTAAGCATTTCTTTCTTTCATTTTATGGGTGTACCATATATTCCCTAAGATACTGACCCTGAGATATAATCAGCCAATCACAGAAGAAAACTTCAATGATTTATGTTTAAAGATTAAAATCTTACTACATGTAGCAGATTCAGATGAAAGAAAAGAAAATAGATTATATCTCCCCAAATGGTTCAAATGGAACAAACTTGGAAATGGTTAATGTTGTATATGCAATTCTCTGACTCTCTTTTACAATCTGGGTGATTGTGAAGCATGTATCCTTTCTTAGCAGCATGCCTGATAAAATAACTAGGCACTTAAATCCTAGAAAGTATATTCTTATAGTCAGGAATATGTGACCAACATTTCTTATACTTGAACTAGATGAAGATTTATAGCTATCTTTACAGCTATACAATCACGTAGTATCATGCAAGTCTAGAGTCCTCTTGGCATAACCTTTTCTGGTCCAAAGATTCAAAATCACTTCAATTCAATCAACATGTGTCAAGTAGTTATTGTTTCCAAGATGGTGCTGGTGATTCTGTAAGTGGATTTGCAAATCTCCAAAAGTTCCTCTTTAAGGCTTCTCCTGGAGATCACACACTCAAATGCCTCCAGGAGCCAGAAGGGTAACGTACAAGAGTGGAGCCAACTGGGTGCCATACAAGAGACAGTGGTGGTGGCTGAGGCCACCTGGAAAGCGCCCACCCCACCTAAAGCAGGCAGATGCTCAGCTCCTACCACACAAGGCCTTGAGGAAATGCAGGCTCCATGTGGCCAACTTCAATAATTTTTTTCAAGACAATCTGGAAATTCAGATGTCTGTGTAAAATATGCTAATTTGTAAATGTTGGCAACTAATGTAATTAGCCTTTCTTTTAAATTCAATGCAGCCAAGTCCACCAGGCTACCACTCTGTAACCTCTACTTTAGGGATTCTCAGTGGGGAAGAGAGATGTGCTGAAATGCTCTCTAACCCCCGCACACACACACTTCCCTTAACAGTCTTTCCTCTCTGACCTCTCACACCCAGAAGGACGTCACAAGCAGTACCTCCCTTCCACTAGGAAGGATGTGCACTTTGGGGACAGTGAACAGCAGGTTTTTGAAAGAAAAGCTTGGGCTCCCAAATCCAGCCCCTTCACTCCTGCCTTGGGACAGAGACATGTGTAACTCACCACAGGCACAGACAAGAATGCGTGCAAGTTTGAATTCCTCCAGACAGCCTTACAGAGCACTGTGGGGTCGCTCACTGAGATAAGCAAGGGGGGAAACTGAAGAAAAGGGTTCTATTGTCAATGTGTTAGGCTCACAAATTAAAATAGCTTAAGAAATTTAGGGTAGATTTTAAATGAGATTCGAGATTAAAAATTATAGATTTGGCAACTTTAACAATAGAGAGAACAACTAATACCATGAGAACTGATAAAATCCCCAGTGGGGATACCTCAGGTGCCACATTGGGTGCCATGGCCAGGACCGGGATGGTTGGTAAATGGACCTGAACTAGACCCACCCACCTGGGGGAAACCTCTACAGTGAGCTGGAGGAAATGCTGCCAACCAACCGGTGGAGTGGATGGCAACAGAAAGCAGAATTTGATAACCTGGGGAACTCTTAGATGAAGACTCCTGACAGAAAAACAAAAGCTAGCATCAGGTAACCCAGAAATGGTGGTGTTCCAGTATCCAGATCTGCAGCAGACCCTGGAGAAATCTATTTGTGTTGGGCCCCTGAAAACAGCCCACTTACTAGATCCCAGATAATCAAACTAGTTAAAAATGAGTTTGGCAAACTCTTAGAAGGTGGAGAACTATGTAATTCCTTAGAAGGATTTTTATCAAAAATGATTCAATGTTTAGAATGAATTCCTTCTAAACTTTTACTCTATTCCTCAAGTAGCGTTCTCCATGGTTCTATTTTTGCTTTCCTGGGCCACCTGGGAAGGGAGCAGATGCAGAGAGCGCTGTGAGGGTCATCTGGTCACCACAATAGGCTCCTACCCCTCACAATGGCCTCAGGGGCCATTTTTACTTTTTCCCCAATGACCGCTTCTGGAAGCACGGTTCTACTCCTCTCCTGGGGAAATGCTGCAGTGGTAGGACACCTGCTAACATGGCAGGGAGGGGGCCAGTAAAACAGACCTCAAGGAAGATGAGGGACAGCTTTCCCTCTTTTTTTTCCCAGGTCTCTAGAATTCATTTGATATACCTTTTTCTAGATCATTCTATGAAATACATCCAGAGAGCTTAAATAGTAAAATGGGGAGGATAGCTCAACCCATCTTTTAAACAGCAGCAAATGCCTAGAAATGTTTCAGAGGCCAATTCCTTTACTTAGGGCTATTTTCCCTAAATTTTTGTTTTGCCTTGGCAGTCACATTTTTTATGAGCCCCAAATAGTCTATGATCTCCAAATAGTGCTAATAGGTTGAAGGATGTCAGCCTTGACATTCCATTGGTTTGGGCTTCCTACATGTTCACCCATGCTATTTCAGGCCCTGAAATCACACCTTATACCCATTCATCACCTGGGGGCCCTTCCCCATAGGCAGCAGAGAATGAGCATTGACTTTACCTAGCATGGGACTTCTATGAGTATGTTCAGATATGGGGGAAGAAAAATCCACCCTGTGAATTCTGTGTGTTCTGAGAGAACTGGAAATCAATTTGTCACAAATACCAATATTCTGGTCAACATGGGGGGAAAGTGAGCCAACACCAGGCAGAGTGGAAGGACTGGCCCCTTATAGCAAGAAGCCAACAGTCTACATCATCTGGCCCAAAGAAGAGATTCATCCTGCTTCCAGTTAGGACAACAACAGTGGCCAACCACTGGTGCACATGAGCAGGCTGGAGTGTGGGAGGGTGACTTCTGAGAGGCTCAGAGAAGCAGTGATGTCTACAGGATGTCTATGGACCTAGGGATCCAGCCCTGGTCATGTGAGGATGTGTGGACACATGCTACAGCTCTGGAGAAATGGGATTGAAGAAATCTAGTGAGAGGCCAGTATCCTTTTGCCATCTGCTGAGATTCAGATTAGGCTCATCTCCACCAAGGAAACTGGAATAGACTCCAGGGCCCAAAGACCCAAGCAGAATTCTAATCAAACAGACTGGTTTCTCTTAGTAACACCACTTCCCATTCATGCGACTCTGATGGTTACACTGTCCCCAACTTACCAAAGGGAAAGAAGCAGTAGAGTAGCTTCCAGACCCTAGTCAAAGGTGGGGTGGATCTTCTAACCTGACAGACCTAGCATCATGGGGTCAAGGTGGGGACAGAGACCAGTTTATTAGCACTGAGAGCTGGTCAATCCAAGAGCACAAGCAGTGAATAGGATGGGGTGACGAAAGCAGGGGACGAGAGGGAGGAAATGGTTTATTATAAAAAACACTGGCCAACCAACTCAGATGACTATCTTCAAATGCCCCTGATTTGAAGTAGAAATATGTGGGCCTAGCATAAAAGTGTACTCCAAAAAATTGAGAAAAATCCTTCAATTCATTAGTTAAGAAGGTTTGTGGAGCATTCACACATAATGAGTATCTATCATCACTTGTGTCCATCCAGGCTAAATCAGGCAAACCTATACAGTTATGCCTCACTTAACCATGGGGATATATTCGGAGAAATGCATCATTATCTGATTTCATTGTTGTGCAAATATCATGGAATGTACTTACACACACCTAGATGGTATAGCCTACTACACACCTAGGCTATATGGTATGGCCTGTTGCTCCCAGGCTACAAACCTGTATAGCTTGTTACTGTACTGAATACTGTAGGCAGCTGAAACACAATGGTAAGTTTTTATATATCTAAACATATTAAAACTACAGTAAAAAGATAATATGAAAGATAAAAAATGGTATACCTATATAGAACACTTACCATGAATAAAGCATGCGGGACTGAAAGTTGCTCGGGTAAGTCAGTGAGTGAGTAGTGAGTGAATGTGAAGGCCAAGGACATTACTATACACAACCATAGTGAGACTCTGTCTCTACCAAAAAAAAAAAAATTGTATGTATTATGTTTCCATATGATTGGCAGCTCAGTAGGTTTGTTTACACCAGCATCACCACAAACACGCGAATAATGCGTTGCACTACAGCGTTACAATGATCACAAAGCCATGAGGTAATAAGAATTTTTCAGCTCCCTTGTGATCTTATGTGACTACTATCATATATGCTGTTCATCACTGACTTAAACGTCATTATGTGGTGCATGACTATATTTCTATTTTGGCCTGCCTCCCCTTTCTACAGCCAACTCATACTCTTGTCATCTATACTGGTTAGAACTCTTGGTTCCATGTATCAAGCACATTGCCATGCAGATGTCCAATCAGGAACAGATAAGGGACAGTTGATCTATTACAACGTGACTCAGAGGAGCACAGTCTTAGAGACCTGTGTTTCTCAAAGTTTAGCATGCATACTAATCACCAGGTTATCTTGCTGAAATGTGAAATCTGATTAAGTCTGGGGTGAAGCCTGAGGTTCTACATTTTTAACAAGCCCCCAGTGGATACTTCTGCTGCTGGTCTTTGAGTGACATGCAGCAAAGTTACAGAAGATGGACCAGGGCAATTCCCAGGCCTGATCGGGCCACTTTTTTTTCTGTGCCAAATGCAGCACATGCCTTTTCATGCCCTTCCTCTGGCTCCTGGATACTCATCAGCCCTTGGCAGGGAGTGGGATTTATTCAGATGTGCTTGTCCTCTCTGAGCAGACCCTGAAGTCCTCTAGATATTTTCTCCCCTCACATTCCTCTAACAGCTAACCCTATCAGAATTTCCAATCCCTAAGCGTTTTGTTCTCATCTAGTTTTCATAGAGAAAATTGATCTGATGAGCAAGTATATACCATTAATGGTAATTCAATCAGTGAGTGTTATTTCAATCAAAAATATTTGTTAAATATTTATATATTTGCTTTTTTATTTAAGAAAATATGTCATATATCTAAAGGAATGAATATCTAATGGGGGCATTTCAATCATTGTGGGAGGTAGATGAAGAAAAATTTTAAGACACACAAAGTGCTACCTAATTGTTTTGAAATATCCCAGTTAAAAGTGCACAAACTTCAGCTGGGGTCTGGAGAAGCTGTGGATTCTACTTACCACACTGGGTTGTTGCTGACTCAGCAATACCTACTGTGGGTTGGACTGACTTCAGAACCAAGGGTGGTGACCCAACAGACCTGTCCATGTTCTAGCTAAAATTGTCCAGGTAATGTATGTGAAATTAATCATCTACATTCAAAATTACATTTCGGTGTGTGTAATATCAGTTGAGTATTTTCATAAGGAAAACTATCTGCATCATATAAACACTCAGCCAGTAGAGGAGTATAGATGGCAGTGTTGGGTACCTAAATTCTTAGTGTTGCTGCAGGGGTTAGGAAGTGTCCTAACTAATTATTAAATTTGTCTTCAAGCCTGTAAAAGTTTTTTTAAATCCAACTTAAACAAGTTGGTCATGGCACTAAAGTTTTCTAAATGGGAACTATTTTTTTCTGTCACATATGTGAGCATTCCCAAATATCCTATAGGCATTTCTCTAACCCTTCCCAAGCAAATGATTCTTTGCAGCCTATATAAGGGTTCATTGATTCCTACAGATAAGAATGTATTGATCTTCTATATAAGCCTCCAGAATCCATTTTAAAATGCTACAGGATTGTGTTGCCTCTTGTGCCCAATGGCGTGAAAATCTTGGAAGGTGATAGTGCTGCCAGCAAGGCTCTATGTTTACTCATGTTTCTTCATTTCCCATGTGTGTGTGCTTGCACACCAAGCCTGGAGCAGGTACTCCCATCATTAGTAACCCCTTACAAAATAGGCTTGCTCAAATTACTGCAAATTCTGAAGGAATAGGAATGAAGAAAATAAACTTGGTCTATCTTTCTTCAGGACCAGATGGTCCTGCAGTGTGTATTTGGCAATTCTTTCATCCACCAATTATACCAGCTGGAATGAGGAAAGAGGAATGCTTTGAATAAGAATACAACAATTGCAGGAAGATTTTTCATCAGCTAAGGCTGTTGATAAAACAATCAGCTTGAGGTTAGGAGTGACGCATGTTGAAGTCCCTGCCTAAGACATCAAAGTTATTCATCAGAGGACCTGGAAGTAAATTGTAGTCTCCCAATTTGTTTTTTTAAAAAAGCTAATGTCATTCAGACAATAGCACACATTCATGCTCTGGCTGACTTAGAACTACCCAGCCCAATATGTCTATTAATCTTTCAAGGTATTTTCATCTAATCTAAGAGATATATACATTTTTAATTTGAGGAATTAATTCCCCTAATTACAGAAATTGGTTGGCAAAAGCTTATATTAATTTGCCAATTAAAGGAGCCAATGTATGACCACCTGTGTCCCACATGACACATGATGGCTCTTATACAGACCCAGTCTAGGCCTATTCCAGCCAAAACATTATTTTTATGCAGAAAATATGACTTAGACTGGAGTTTAATATGAGAAAAATGAGAAGAATAAAGATGATTTCTTATTGTGGTAGTTGCAAACCTGGATTCCAAAATCAGACATGAACTTGAATTGTGATGGCAAAACTTCCTTACTTGCGATGTGCTGGGTTCCTCACCTGCAATATGGAAATGGTCACTGTGAGGCACACTGAGATCAGACTGGGGACGTGGGTACACAGAGTCCGCACACGGGGGCAGGTGGAGCTGCTAAGGTTATTGCTATCCTTTTCTGATCCCCCCTGCTCAGCTCCACCCAATCCTCACCGGCCCTAAGGAGAAGAAAACAGAAACAAACGAACGAAACACATGCTAAGGCTACATGGGAGGAAGGATGGTAAGAACTCTGCAGAGATTTCTAGAATTATTTCCATCTCCTTAGAAGTAAAGAATAAAATTAAAGTCTTTCTTTCACCTGCCCTTTACCTACCAAGCTAACCCATATTAAGCACAGACTTTACACTGTAATTAAGTTTGCATTTCTCTTTCTGTGACTATCTCCTAAGAAAGGGAGTGTCATGTTACTGTATTCTCCACAAATCCAGAGGAAAATCCCATTGGGGGAAAAAACAAACCCCTCCAAATAGCAGTTTCCCCTATTCAGCCACACTGTCCTGTAGCGCCATCTGCCCTCATAGCTGAACAGAGTGGAGCTCCGGCAGGCCCCTGGGCTGCAGCTTTCTGAGGCTGGATAGGACCAGGTGACTAGAGGTCTCCACACTATCCCAGAAATGTTGCTTCTTTGGGGAGTCCAAAATTTTCTACTATTTTTTCCTATGTAAGTGGAAAAATGAAAATGGAAGTGCCGAGAAAGAACAGGAAGATCGTCCAAAGATTATCTTTCTCTTTTGAAAAGGGAACAATTTCTTTGGACATAGACTCCACTTGGGCAAAGTTGCTGCATCCAAATCCTACACTGCAAACAACTTCAGTGACCTAGCCACACTACTTGCATACCTACAAAAGTGATGGATATCCATAATTTGGAATACCCAAAAGTATTTCTCTCGTTTGGAAGGATTTAGAGTGCAAGAAAAAGAGAGTGAGTTATCTTTTAGCTAGCTCAAGCCTGGTTTCATTCTAAGCATTTCAAATTCAGAGCAATTGGAACCTTCCTCGACGTACTAGCAATATGAAGCTTAGAGAAGCACACGCTTTGATCGCCCAGTCCAGGGTGGCAGCATTCAGAACCACTGAGCCCTTGAGGACATTTCTTCTGTCTCCAGATCCCTTGTAGCAAGGTGTTTGTGAGACTGGTTGCTCAGGCACTGGGTGACGCTCTCTACTTCCCTCCCGCCTCACTGCTAACAAAACTCCTGGGATCTAATTATAACGCACTTACTCCTCTAGCAGAAGTTCAGCCCTGCGTCTTTTAGAAGGCACCCATACTGCTCACTAGAGACTCTGGAATCAAAGTTCTGTTCAGTGTCTGCTCCTACTCACTGGAGCTTTCGCATTACTGAATCCATAAAGAACATAAACCTTGCCTTTTCAAGTATACGCGATGGCGGACGTAAGCTGCCTTGACTTGTTTACCGAAATATCTTTGAAACGAGAGTAATTTCATTCAGTAACTGAGGTGGTGACATTTTCTTTTTAGCCCTCTCCTTTGAGTGGATTGTGTGAAAATGTCTAAACAAACAAAAATGTTCTTTCTAAATGTTGCAAAATGGTGGCCTTTAGAAACAACCTATTAAGATTGTTTATTTAGGGGAAAACATTTAGAAAAGTGAAATAGCCACCCAATTCAGCAACCTTTTACAAACTGTATACTTAGGAAACTCAATCCAGCTTTGCTTACAGAACTGAAACAGGATAGTGGTTAGGAAGTTAAAATATGGTTACATTTTCAGTGTGGGAATCCCAGCTTGATGGCACACAAATAGATGACACAGGTACTCTGTTCACATTTTGATGCTAAATCTGTCCTGGACAGCGCCATCTGCCAGGTCTGAAAAATGCAGGCATGAGAAAAGAGAAAGAAACAGTCACAAATCTACATACTTTTTCTGAATCTCCTTTATGCAATGAACCTGTATTGGTGTCACTTTCTTTAAGAAGTTTTCTTTCAGAATGGGGAATTATGAAGGAAACAGGTTCTGATTAGGATAGTTGATTTTTCTTCTCCTAAAGCTCCAGTCTATCCCAGACCAGGAATCTGATGAGATCCATCACCATGTTTTGAGGAGAAGAGACTAAAATATTCCCGTTGTGTGACCGGCTCCATCTTAGGTACAGCCTTGCTACTTGTGGAACAGAAAAAGCTAGAAGAGGAGATGAGATTATGGTTTGTACTTTCACCTCCAGATAGTCTTGGAACCTCCCCTAGGAGAGACCTATGCAGATCCTGTCAATTCTTTACTCTGTATTATTAAAAGAGTGTGTGTATGGACCTGATATCTTTAAAGTATTACAATATCTTTATCCAAAATAAATTATCTTTGCAAGTAACTAAAACTTTTTCCCCCAAATAACAAAGTGATCTTTAACCTTGTGACAGATCTTGCTACAATGGATGATACATCTTGAGGAACAGACAGTCATGAGCAGAATTTGACCCTTTTTAAATGATTGGGGATCATATGCTCAGCTCAGATGAAAGCTGGTCAGAATTCCAGGGAGTGTCTCTGGGTTGACAGTAAGAATAAGGGGATGTCAATTTGTAGGAATTGGGGGCAGACCCCACTGGAGTCTGTGTTGAGTATGAGAACTCCCCTGATCCCAGGCTCTGACTTGTGAGAAGAATGGCGTTGGTCCTGGCTTTGTTGACTATGGGGTTTCCCTGTACAGTTAGTGTTACACTCAAACACTGCATCCGTGTGCATTCCATGTGTATGTTTGTGGTGTGTCAGATGCAGACCACCAGACTTAGCCTTCTTCCCTTGATTGCTTCTCCAATAGTAGTACTTGAGTTAACTTGTATAAGACAGATTCTGCTTAGTACTGGAGATGTTTATCTCCCCCAAAGACAGAGTATGTTTGTGATCACACCAATGAGAACCAGCCCCTGGTTGCAAAAACTACTCCCAGTTCTTTCTTCCAAAGAGGAAAGAATAAGATACTTTTACTAAACAGGGCCTTTACATTTCTCCAGTGTTGCTTATCTTTTTGCTGTTATTCACTAATAAATACATATGAATGTGAACATTTGCTAAGCAGGAAGTAAATAATAAGGACTGATATATGTGTATATATACATGTCATATAAATATTACATAAATGATAAAAAGGGAAGGGAAACACTGTATGTCAAAGCTGCCCATTTTCACACAGTCATAGAACTTCTTCCTTAACTAAGATATTAGTTGATTTTTTCACATAAATTTCCAATTTTCAGTCTTGTAACCTTAAATAGTGAAAATTACAAATTATAAAGCAAGTAGATTATCAAAGTATTTTGTGTATTTTTAAAAACCAAATAATCTATTTAATAAATCATAGGAATTTCAACAAACACTCATAAATATATTTTTCCCTTCTCTTATGTGTAGAATGCATGCTGCCTTAGTCTGTCTGTGCTGCCATAACAAAACACCATAGCTTGGGTGGTTTAAACATCAGAAATTTATTTTCTCACACTTCTGGAGACTGGAAGTCTGAGATATCATGGTGTCAGCATGGTCGGGTTCTGGGGAAGGCCCTTTTCCTCGTGCAGATGGCTACCTTCTCACTCTGTCCTCTCATAGTGGAGAGGACAGAGTGAGCTCTTTGGCACGTATCTCTTCTTATAAGAACTCTAATCCCATCTTGAAGGCCTGACACTCATGGCATCATCTAACCCTAAATACCTCCCAAAGGCTCTATTTCCAAATACCATCACATTGGAGATTAGGTAGGGCTTCAACATGTGAGTTTTGGGGCTTTGGGGGGACAAAAACATTTGGTCTGTTAATATGTGCCTAACACATTTGTGAATTACCCAAATCCCTAAGGGATACTGTGCCCTGTAATTTCAGGTCCAATCTGAGCTCTGTATATCATGTGGGAGAATGAAAGGCAGAACTGGATCCAGATGAAAGAAGTTAATTGGGCAATGTTCTAGAAACCAAATCATAGGAGGAATTGAAGTGAAGGAACCAGAACTCTTCATCATTAAGAAAGAAGTCAGTGGGGGCACAACACACAAATACTATTTGTGGATACTTGGAAACTTGCATTTGGAAGAATGACTTGACTTCTTTGTGGTTCCAGCATGTTCGATAAGTAGAAGTTAGAAAGAGGAAGATTTTGAAAAAATATATATAAGGTAAAACTTCCCAATAAAGAGCGCTGCCTCAAAATTGTAAATTAGTAAGCTCTTTAGCACTGAACTCCTTCAGGCAGGCAACCCGCTTTTAGGGATGTTCTAATGGAAATGATTGAATTAGAACCTGAAACCAGATTTCTCCACAGTCCATTCTGACTCTAAGATGTTATGTTTTAAGAGCTCAATCTCTAATGATGATATAAAGACCAAAATAATCCACAATATTATTTTTATGTTAAATGAAGGGCAGGAAAGGAGATCCAAAATATCTTCTTCTTCCTTAGGGATACATTTAAGATGAAGCATTCAAAGGAAATGTAAGTGTCTTGATCAGGTGCGTAAAAAGAAATATGAACCTAAGAATTAGTTGACAATTAGGAAAATCTCACCTCAGGGGAATCATGAGGTAGGAGAAGAGTTTTATGGTCACTGTTGCTTTGTTTGTTTATTTTGTTTAGGAGCCTACATTTTGTTTATTGCATGGGCTGTATCTCTTCTATGGAAAAGACAGACTGATGGATATTTATAACCTAATAAATAGTTGTTACTAGAGTTAATAACAATGTATTGTATGCCTAAAAATTGCTAAAAGGGTAGAATTAACGTGTTCTCACGACACATCAACGATAAAAGGTGAGGTAATGCATATGTTAATTAGCTTGATTTAGCTATTCTACAATGTATACATATTTCAAAACATCACGTCGTGTGCCATACATATATACGATTTTGTTCGTGAATTAAATTTGTTAAAAAGAAAGAAAGAACAAAGTAGATTGTTCTTTTGCTCTTCCTTGTTCCTACTCCCTACTTTCTGCTCCCTGCATTCACATACACCAATACCTGCAAATTGTCCTCTGCTGGCTATTCTTGCTTGCTAACATCTACACCTGAAGTTCCTTCAGCTAGGAGAAAGCCTTTGGATCCACAATTAGATTAATATTGTTATGTATTAATATATTAATAATTTACTAATAATATAATGAGTTAATATTTTCTGTGAATGCTTTTTAGTCATGCATAACAAATTGATTTGTAAGTGTGGTGACAGACAAGACAATGCCAGCTGAACGTAGAATGAAAGGAGTCCCGATGATGAGGGTAAACAGGGAGCTGTAGGGAGAAAACAGAGGTCATGAACCTCCAAGACTTTGCAACCATGCCTTGAGTTATCTTTGACAAGCATGTTCATTGAGGAGACATTCATGAAGACAGATTTTTTTCCCCTGTAGTTACAAAATCAAACCGTTCTGTTTCATGTGATTCCTGAAGATTTTTGGTTTGCTTTGGTTTTGTTGTTATTGTTATTTAATCCACAAAAGGGCTTCCTTGCCAAAGAATATGTTAATCAAGTTTCATTATGTCCATAGTTTATTCCTTTTCATCCTCACTATGATAAATCAAAGCAAAGGTTGAAGGTGGCTGCCTCTCCATTCCTTCCCACAAATGTTTTTCTAGAAATTTTAACCATAACAGTCTCTTAGAACCATTCCTAACTACTCTGCTTGAGGTAACAATTCTGATCCATTTTAGGTTTCAAATATGAATCATTGATTTGCATTTCAGACTATTTTTAGTTTATAATCTCTTAAAGTTCAAATCAAGCCTGTACTGCATGATACCTAACACAGAGTCATGGGCAATAAATATTTAATAACATTTGTGATGATACTTCAAGTTTTCTCTGTTCAAGCTTTGAAATATTAGAATCAATCTTTTTTACTTAATTGTTCCCTGTAGCTAGAGTTTGTGGATGGTTTGTAATCAGGATAAATGATAGCAAATGATGGAAAATATGAGTCAAAATTTGTGCTACATATTTATTCATGTTCATCTACAGATAGTAAAATATCATTTTCCAGTGTTTGGTCCACAGAAAGAACAAACTTAAGAAACTTCAAAATACTGTTACACGAGGGGAACTAGTGATTTCTATGAAGCGTGAAATTCTACAACTTATAAAGTGCTTTCTAAGTACACAATCCCCTGTGATCTTCTCAACAGCCCTGTGAAGTAAGCATAGGGTTACTATTTCTTATTTACTTGGCTGGAGAAAAGGATTTGGGAAAATTCAATGACTTGCCCAATGTCACACAGTGAGTTGTGAAACCAAGTATTGGTCCAAATGCTCCTGTCACCATGTTCGGTTACCTCTTCTGTCCTCATCATGAGCTCAGTTCGACTCACTCTGGAGTCTGGTCAGTCCCTGCGACGTTGGGCCAGCTGTCATTTCAGTAGGTGGCATAAAAGGAAAGAAGACAATTCTTTGATAGGTGGACTCGAGTGAAGAGAGAAAGAGGCTATCTTGTTTCTGACTCTGGAGATAGACATCCAAAGTCTAGTCTTAGCTAACATCTCAGCATTCAGCAAGAGAGGCGAAGGTATCAACTAGGTCCTTTTTTAGGGGTGTATATCTTTTTGGTCCTAAGTTCAGTAGTTTTCATGCCTGGCTAACCCTTAGAATGACCTGGGGAGATTTTGTAAAACTCAGATGTTCCAGCCTCACTGCGCAATGAATCTAGTGCAAGGCTCAAGCGTTGATATTTTTGAAAGCTCCCCAGGTAACTCTACTGTGCAGCCAGGGTTCAGCTCCACTGATACAGCTGGAATGGAAGCAAGACTGTTATAAGCTGGCACAGAAGGAGCCTTTTTTCATCTTCGAACTAGGTAAAAAGAGCATATCTGTTGACAGCCCTAGGCATTTCTATGTGGGGGCCTTGTATAATTTCAAAGCAAGCCAGAAAGTTATGTCTACCAGGGAATTCCTGTGGGATATTATTAAAGGGTTTATGGTTAACTGATGGGCTGAATTAATGGTGAGCATTAAGGCAGATTGAACCTCAAAATTTGGGCAGATTAACAAAGTGACCAATGTGGAGGTACAAATTTCAAGTTTAGCTTTGAGTTTCCTATCTTTCACAAGACAAGTAGTGGTGGTAATAAAAAAGATGCTTTCTTTCCTTTACCGGTCAAGTGTGCATGGAGCAGCCCTTGTAAAAACTTGAGTCTTTCCAGAGATACATAGGAGGAGAGGTATAATTAACTTGAGTAAGCAAAGTAATAAACAGCAGCCTGAAAAACAACTTCTAGAAACCTAAGAGGGACCCCAGCTCTGTCCTTAAACTACCCCTTCCTTTAATAATCTCCTGCACAAGGAAACTCCTAGAAATTGCATCCATAACTAAAGTTGCCTCTCCTTGTGTTGGATCCCAGTATGTGTGTGTCTGTGTGTGTGTGTGTGTGTGTAGAGTGGGGAGGGAGAGTGGAAGGAGAGGACATTGGCCTAATTACTGCTGAGATTCTGTCCTGTGAGTCCCACTGAGGAAACACTTAAGAATAAGTACATTTGTTAAAGTAGATGAGTTATTTTACACTTCATATAAAAATGAAATGATGAATGTATCATTTGAAGTTACATTATTAGAGAGAAAAAGGATGGTGTTCCTTAACAGGGTTGGATGATACAAATTTTATCTGAAGTTTCTGTTTCACCAAAGATACATTTAGCCCTTTCCTACCTGGAGTAAGGAAATATCTAATTATTAATTAATCTTTTGCAGCTAAGCACATGTATAAATGGATTCATAATTAGAAAGCCATTAAGCCAACTGAAATGTCTCCACAAATTATAAAAGTCATGGATACAAATAAGCCCACAATACATCCACAAAGCCAATTGGAAGAGACTTTTTAAACTCAAGAACTTGACTTTATTATTATATATTAGAAGGGTAAAGAATCTAATTTATTCAATTTTAATCAACAAGCACTTATTGAGGGTCTAACATGGGTTTGGCATCGTTGAGAATAAAAAGTAATATAGTATTTCCTCATAATAACTACAAAACATATTGAATGATTAGAGAATGCTAAGAATTATTATATAAGACAGCATATACTAAAGTTCTTATTTGAATATATATTACTGTAAAAAATGTGGAATAGAAACAGTGAGTACTATCAGCAGTTGGAAGGATATAAAACAAAGTTAGCCATAGCCATAGGACTCAATTTCAATCTTTCTTCATTCTATCAAATCTTCCTAAAACAGCACTTTCATCAATGATAAATATTGGCTTCCCCACAGTTGAAGATTATTCAGAATTAGACTCATCCATCCTGATTTACCATGTCCTCTCCCCACTCTGTAGCCTGTGGTCAGTGGGGACAAATCCTTTATGCTGTGCTGTAACCCTTTGCCCTGGCCTTTGAGCATGTGAGTTCTTCAGACCTCCAGGACCTCTGGCAACCCTGTCTATGTCCCAAACCTTAACCCCTCCCCCCACCTCCAACCCTCCACACACACATACCAGACCTATACTCACTCCCCACTGGCCCATCAAAGTCCAGCGAAAAACATGAAACTTCCTCTGACAAATCCAGGAAAAGGAAGCACAGTGTGGATCAATAGAAATGTGTTTGAATTCCACTATCTGGAAAACATTAAAGATTCTAAAAAAGCCATTTTTTAAAAGATTCACTTCTGAAATAGTGAATCTAAATAGTATTTTTTTGTCAGAATGATTCTCTAACTCTTGCTTCAAGATATTGATTATGAGCTGGTTGAGGGGTGACAGCAGAAAAGGAAAGCCAGTGTGTGCAAATGGAAATTCAGGCTTTTCTGGGGAGAATAGAAAATTATTCTCTACTGTTAGAAAAAGATAGCTGTAGTGAAGTTCTTAAAAGTGACCAACATACTAATAATCTCTTCTATGTACAAAACAAGTTATTTCTGTCCCATTTAGCTGATTTGTCTGAGAAAGACAATCTTAGCAGCCCAGGGACACTAGTTCAAAACCTTGGCCAAATCCATTAACTGTAAAGCCTTTTCATTGTAAGACAATTTGAGTAAGTTACAGATAGTCTAAACTTGTCAGGGGAATAATTGGGAAGACATTAAAATAAAAATTAGTGAAAAGGAAATTAAAATAAACCTAGAAATTTGTTTTCTTTAAGAACCTGTTATGTAGGAATTGTTTTATAATTTGTTAATTAATACCATAAGTTTCTCAGTTTTCTTTAAATAAAGGGACACACACATGCACAGGGAGTTTTTTTTAAAGTTTCTCCAAGTTAAACCAAATCTCTTGTAAAGTTTACCACTGACTGAAATAAAAGCTCTACTTGATGGTGATATATGCTTAGATATAGGAATCATACCAAGAGAACACTGATTTCGTAGTGTCAAATGGGCAAACCTAAATAAACATATTTAGAAAAACAGCATAGAATTTTCTAATTTCAAAATCATAATTTTATATCTTGGCCTAATTATTGGCCTGTTTGTAAACAAGACTGTTTTTCAAACTGTTTTTTCTGGATTTCTAGGTTTATGCAAATCAATCAAGCAAGGATACTTGCTCTTGTATAGATCCTACTTATTTTTGAGCAAAAAATTAACACACTCAGAAAGCAACTGATTTACCAAATGAATCAGCAACCAACTATTTTATATGATATATTTAAATTCCCTTTAACTTACATATTATATAGACTCCCTAACACCAAGAAAGAAAGTAATATCGTATTTTTTTTCTATCATTACAAAAGACAGCAAAATGACCAAGAGAATAGTGCAGATTTTTATCAATATAGGACAAGGAGGAGCATTTGGTCAGTATCTTCTCTGATTAACCCATTTAAACAATCTAGCTTTGTTCCAGAGAGGAGACATGTCCTCTCCTTTTTAACTCATTCTCTGTCCCATTGTCAAATATTAAACAGCAGAAATATGCCCATTTGTTCCAAAATGTAGTTTTTTATCTTGGCCTGGTTGTTTTAACCTAAGAGGGACCCCAGCTCTGTCCTTAAACTACCCCTTCCTTTAATAATCTCCTGCACAAGGAAACTCCTAGAAATTGCATCCATAACTAAA
>NW_012156173.1:5743373-5835457 GCF_000956105.1 Propithecus coquereli
CAGAGAGGAGACATGTCCTCTCCTTTTTAACTCATTCTCTGTCCCATTGTCAAATATTAAACAGCAGAAATATGCCCATTTGTTCCAAAATGTAGTTTTTTATCTTGGCCTGGTTGTTTTGATCCGATACTGAGGAGAAAAATCCATTTAGTTACCCTACTTCTTTTTCACTGTACACAGCACTTGTGTGAGTAAATGTGAAGGATCCAGGGCAGATTACAGTAAATACAATGTACTGTTTGGTGTCTTCTCCTTCTGAGAAGTAACAATGCCCACTTAGAATACTGGGATGCTGTAAAGATTAGTCGCATTAAATTTGATTACAGTACATTGCAAATATGCTACTATGATAGCTAAGTTTGATAAGAAATACTGAGGACATCACCCACTCCTCCGAGCTAGCCTTTAATAGCCCAGTCCAGATGGAAGCTGGAAGCCATCATTCACTTTCAACCTGTGACTTTATGTTTGATTTTTATTCTGTTTTGGTTTTCACTGACCACATGATAATTTTAAGAAGCAAAGAGCCACAAGAAGCAGTTCTTATAGCAAAAAGAACATGTATACATTTATTCTTTTTTCGAAATTCCATTACTAGGACTCTATCCTAAGAAAATATTCTAAAATACAGAAAAAAAAAATTTCTGTACAGAGATGTTTCTGCAGTATTATTTATAAGAACTAAAAATGTAATAACAATCCACATGCCTAAGAACAGAGAAGAGATAAATTTAATTACCATAGAAGCATATGTTGAAACATCATTCAGCCATTAAACACTGTATTTGCAAAAAGTTTTAATGGAAAGAAGAACTGTTTTTCTTACAACAATAAATGAAAAAAGAACACAAGATGGTATAAATGATACAATATCAACTGTGTAATACATGTGTAAGGATAAGACCAGAAAGATAACAGGGAATACAACAATTATCAGTCGGTGGAGAGTTATACGTCATTATTTTCTTCTTAATACTGTCTTTTTATTCCTCGCTTACTACAAGGAGCATTTATTACATTTACAAAACAAACACACACTACCAGAAATGGAGCCAGAAAACTTATTTTCCAAGCCATTCTGCCATTGTAAATTTGGTGATGTTAGGGAAGTCTCTGATCCTGTGGATTGATAGAATATGGCAATTTTTCTCTCTATGGCTCTAGAATTAACTAATATAATCTGTTTTAAATCACTTTTAATAAGAAAAGTTCAATATAATTATATAAAAATATTATTCAGAGGAAGAGAAAGAAGCTTTTCATAGTTTTTCCACATTAAAAAGATTTATTTACATAGTGAAGGTAGAGGTTTGTCATCATTCTTTCTGCCACCAATTGAAATTTTGACCACATAAAGAAAACTATGTAGACTATGACGTAACACATTGTTCTCCCTGGTTCCTGTAAAGTAAGTTAAAAATATATATAATGCAGATTATTTATCTTATGAAGAATATGTTTCAGGTTACTTAAGTAATGTGGTATGTATTAATATCTTGAATATTTTTTAACCTTGCCTTAAATTTGCAACCGTAATTTTAAAACTCCATAAAGTGATCCCAGAACATTACAATTTTCATTTCTTTTCAATCAGCGACTCAAATAGAGAAAGGAAAGAAGGACAGAAGGAAGGAAGGAAGGGAGGAAGAAAGGAAGGAAAGAAGGAAAGGGAAGGAGAGAGGGAGGGAAAGAGACAGACAGGGAAGAGGGAGGGAAGGAGGGAAGGAGAAAAAGAAAATGGGTCCTAAATTTACTGCAAGGGATGTTGGGTAATATAATTTTCCTATATGCTGAGACAGAGGAAACAGAATGGTGAACGTGCCATCTTTGCTCTGTCACAGACACCTAGGCAAAGAGAGAAATAATGACTCATCAGACCTACAGGAATCCAGGGACTTTGGCCAATAAATTGTCTGTGGTTCAGTCTGGTTTGGGGAGGGTATAGATATTGTATATCCTGGGAGATTTTTCTGAAAACTTTCACGAACACTCAGGTGACATGGAAAAAAAAAAACATAGGCTTCATAAACTATACAATCTTGGTTTACCTTTTGAAGTTAACACTTTGGAAACAAACAATCTATACCAGGCTTTAGGGACTTCTAACCTACAGAGGCATGGCTAGGCATTGGACCTAATTCCATTACTGAACCTACCCTTCTTTCAATTCCATTTTAGCTTTTTTCTTATCTGCTAGAAGAAACATTTTAGGTTCTGCAGATATCTTGACAAAATCAATAAGGCTTGAAGTCAGTTTCTTGTTTGTAAGCTGAGTCAAAGAGAGCAAAAGAAGCTGTAAATGAAAAGTGAGGTCAGAAACAGGGGTGAGAACTGAATTTGGGAGGTCAGGGTTAGGAGGTTAAGGAAAAATGATCGCAGTCCTGGTTCCAGGGCTAGAACAAGGTCAGGACAGAGAAACAAGCGTGAACCCTGATGGCCTGTTGAGCGGCTGCACGTGGTGCTCTCAGATTTACTGCAGAGGTAGGCTCACTTGCCTGGTGTCACGGCCCATGCCATGTGGGAAGTGGCCTGCCCTCTGGTTGAATGTTGACATTACCAAGACCATCAGCCTTGGAGATTTGCATTTTACTCACACCTCAGACCTAATCACAAACTGGGGTTCCTTTGCTTATTTGTTTTACTTTCTCAGATGGGGAAAGAGATTCCTCCTAACAGTGATTTTTCACTTCTAACAGCCCCTTTCCTTAAAAAAGAAAAAGAAAAAAAAACCTCAAAAGGTTTTTATTTTTCTTTCCCTTTCTTTGCAGCAGAAATGCACATAGAATGTGCCTGGAGTGTCAGGCTGCTCTATTATCCAGATGGCAATACTCAAAACTCCCAGGACTTAGTCACCTCCCTTCTCAAGTGAATATAAAACATGGAGCATCTTTCTTCTCAGAGTAAGACTAACTTTAGGTCACCCTGCGCCCATGTATCACTAGTTACTTGAAACATTACAGGATCTATTGAATCATGTAGCCAAAGTTATAGAAAATATAATTCTCATTTCATAACAGATCTTTTATTATTAACAGTTGCCCGGGCTGCCTGACCTTGGAAATCTCTCTCTCTCTCTCTCTCTCTCTCTCTCTCTCTCTCATGATTGCAGAACCCCTGTGTCCAAGTGTGGATCTTGGCCTTTTGAATAATGTTCTCATATTTTACCCAAACTTGTCTGTCTTGGCTAACCAGAGGTTTACTGTGGACTGATCAGTGTGGGGAAGCATTAGAGTGTGTGTATATTTCTAAGTGCCTGAACTAACATGGGACAGGCCCTATGCATAGTTGCTAACCTGATGAAACAGCCTCAATTAGGTCCTCATCGCTGTCATTATCCAGAGTGGTTGGGCTTGGAATCAGAGCATGTGCACACATCTGTTGTCAGATTTCTTTACTTTAAAAAAAAAAAAAATAAGTTTCAGACTGTAGGTTTTATTGGATTTGGGGAATTGGGGGAGTTCTTAGAAAATGATGATGATTTGGAATAGGTTTATGTATCTCCCCTGGATGAAACTTTAGGGTCTTGGTTTCGCATATGCCTGTTTCATGAGGTGGAAAATTCAATTCCAAGTCAAGAACACATCTGTGACAATTTAATAAAGGAAAAATACACCAAAAACAGCACTTGAGCAACCCCTTTGATTTCCCTGTTTTACTTGCCTTGACCTTGACTTAAAATATGCCACTCCCCTCTTCGCTCTCAACTCTCCTCCCCCACAGAAAGCCCCCTCCATTCCCAGCCCACTGCCCAGAGAATACCTTCCTACCATCCCATTGCTCGGGAGGAACCACAGCCAGTGAAATTAGGCCTCAGGGCTCACTTTTTTCTAGGACTGCCTTCATTGGGGTGTCCTGCTTGTTTGCACTCTCTCAGCCTGGCCCTGGCCCCCAACACTGTGAATTTTAGATCCTACTCATTACCAGCAGTGTCTAGATTATAACAGGAGAAACCAAGATTCCTGCAGAGATTGACATGATGACTTAGCCTGAAGTGATGGAGTTGGACTGGTTTAAGTAACTGCTTAATGTGTCCTGATTTACTCATTTTAATAATATGTCTATTTGCAAATAGTTTCAGAGTCATGATATGGTAAATTTGGGGAATGAGGAATGTGTGTTTAATGTGTTTTCTATTTCCTTGTGAGTGCTTGTAGAGTGAACTTTCAACAACACCAGTTGAGGAAGGGAAGTGTTGAAGTCTATATACAGAAAGCAGTAAACATATAAGAAAAAGAAAAATACAATTCCTTTGGTTAAAGAGAATACTCTGATGATAAATTGTGACATGAAAGTAATTTTCCTCCCTTTTAATTAATAGCAAGCAAACATCTACATTCAGAATTAGCCCCATTCTACAGTTAGAAAAATGAAGAAATAAAGCATTCAAGGATCTCATCCAATATAACAAAAAAACTAGACAAAAGCTAATGGCTTACAGATGCAGGATATTTTTCAAAGAAGCAGCAGAAATCATGTTATCTTTGATGTAACATGTGTAGAACTAACACAAATGTTTGCCTTTGAGAATTACAATAGTCAGAGGGGAAAAAATCTTTTTCATCTTTTTTATTTTAAAATTCTTATGTGTATATAGTCACTTCTCTAAGACAGGCCAAGGTATTTTTTTTTTGAATAACAAAATTTGACTAAATAAATTATGCAGTAAGCTAAATTAAAATTTCCTCCTAATAAATCTTAAAAGTTTCATCCTCTTTTCACCAGTTTTTTTCATGAGAGAAAAACACAGGCATGATGACAATGGCCAAGACAAAGGTCTTCCGCTTTCTTCCCAAATCCTGTAGACTAGAATAGTTGTTGCACTGGGCGGAGTCACTGCGGTCTGTATCCAGTGAGTCACACTTCTGTGTGCCAGGCACAGAGGTCTCTGCCCTCAAGTGGCTCTCAAACCAGAGGTAGTAGACAAACAAAATATCCTGTTAGGAGTGAGTACGAACAGCCACAGTAGCATGTGGGAGGCCACTGAACTCAGTCCTGGGGACCAGGATATGATTTGTGGAAGACGTAAGAGCCAAACTCATACCTAAAATATGTGTAGGAATTAGCCTAGTGAAAGAGTGTTCTGGAAAGACGGAACAGGACATGAGAAAAGCTGGAGTTGAGAGAGCTTGCAGCATATGAGAAGAAGTCAGAGAAATCCAGCTTGAAGGATAATGAGGAGTAGGGATAACTTCGCTATTAGAGTCTTTCTTTTGTGCTTTTTGTACACATTACATTTACCGCCACGAGTAGCGTGCTAAGTTGAATAGGCAAGACTAGATCTAACTGCTTGCTGACATATTGTACAAAGTTGTGGATAAATGTAAAGATTTTAGTTATGGACAAAGACTGAATATTTTCCTTAAATGATAGGTTCGCTCTACCCTGTTCTTCCTATTGTAAACTAAGTTCGAACCCAGGTACTATAAGAATGGCATTAAATTTGACCAACTCATGTATTTCATTGATGTGTTACCCCCAAACTCTTTCTTTCAGAATTCAAAGGAATTTTTTTCTTAAAAGCTCTAACACTGACATTCTGAATAATTTCTCCCTTGTCCAGTTAGTTTTTTAAAAGATATGTATTAAGATTATTTTCCTGATTTTGGAAGAACTACATATTCATTTCAGGAAACTTGAAACATATAGGAAAGTGATATAGAAAAATAGAAGATCACCCACAATACCACCAAGGGTGATGACCATTGTCAATATTAACTTGTACAGAGTATTCATAATATTATTTTCTAAGCTTTTCTATAAAAATATTTCATAACAATTATTTCAACGATTTGGATACATTCCTTCTTTTTGTGTACATATATGTATGATATATATATATTCCACTCGTTTTAAAATTAATTTTAATTACATAATTTATGAATACATTCTTATTTTGCAAGTTTTTATAGAACTGTATCTAGTGTGTAACTTTTAGCCCTGTTGAAAATACCTTGTAAGCTATAAGCCTGTTGTATTTCAAAGAGCTTGAGACTCCTGCAGTTCTCTATTCATTAGTTTTAAAGCACCTCTGTGTCATGACGTAGGTGGCAGTATTATTATCCCTACGTTGCAGATGGGGCATCCAAAGGAGACAGTGGTTGCATAACCAAGACAGGGCTAGAAATAGAACTGGGGTTATTTTGAAAGTAGGTAGAGTAAAAATTATAGGTAAAATTAAATATTGGTGATTTATATCTTTATTCAAAGCTTCATCTCTTTGAAATGAAAATGCGTAAAATACATTGGTACTCTGTTATTTTTCCATAAATTAAGAACCAGATCTGACCTCAGGGAGACCACATGGATCTCAATGGAAAGTTAAGCTAGTTGCATGGGAGGAGTTGCTGCCAGAATTTTGCCTGAAAGCTTAAATGCCACATGAGAGCTCCAGAAATTCTAAAAGATTATGTTGAATATGGATGTTGAAATTAAAATACACATTCGTGTCTGCATGCAAGCATACAGACACACATGCAGAATTTTAAGTCCAAAAGTAGCACCAGAGCCAATTCCATGATATTTTTATTAGTAATCTTTACTCGGGTGCAATTTTGCTTGAAGCTGGTGGGATTCTTTTTCCTGAGTCAAGCCTGCAGAATCAAGCCTGCTGGGAGTCAGCAAACCACAACAGACGTCATCAGGTCTCTCCTGCTTCAGGATATACATACTGATCACTGCAGGGGTCAGGGGAGAATTTTATTTTTGCTTGCACAGGCTTGCACAATTGTCAGCGGATATAACCCTTGCCTTTCTTTGAAGTGTGAGCTATCAAAAACTAAATAAACCAGATGGAGCCATTTTATGATTCAAGGTGACAGAGCAGACCAGTGCTTGAATGATATTTCTTTTTAAAGATGGAAATAGAATTACAAATTTGCTACATCTAATTTGCACCTTCCTTTGAAAAGGTGGAGCCCAAAAAGAAATTTTTCTCAAGAGCCTTTTTCTCCTGAGAAGTAATAACACTGAAAATAAGAGAGAAAGGTAGCAAGATGGACTACATAATACATGGAGTTAGCAAGAGAATGAGGGGAAAATTGTCAACTATGAAAGTGACAAACGCTGAGTCCCTGGCATTCAGATAACCCCTGTTCTCCTTGTGACCAGATAAATATACATTCTTGATTCCCAGATTCCTTCCATTCTTGGTGCAATACTTGAAAAAAATTTTGACCAGGTCTTTGGCATTTTCATCTTTTCTGGGAATACTTCTAAATGACCTAGGGGAAATTTTCTAAACCAAAGAACAGTTTTGGCAGCAAAAACAAGCCTCTGTATGTATTATGATTGAAACAAAGTAATTTAGCCTTTAACTCATGCAAACATCCACGAGAACTCTATGAAAAGCAGAATAAAATGAATTTGGTATCTCTATTCTTAATGCATAGAACAGATTTCTTCACTTTATTATTTTAACTCTGTAAAAGAAAAACATGATTGATGATTTGCTAATAAGCAAGAAGGAATTAACTAGATTATTAATGTTAGTATTATAATTTACTCTTTTAGAATTAAATTCTCAATTGTATTCTCTGATATGCAGAAAAATATAAAACAACCTGTCTAAGCCTTTATTTTTCTCATCTGTACAATGAGGATAATAGGCCTTATTTCAAAGGGTTGCTGAGATGATTAGATGATACAATCAGTATAAGTAAAATGTCCAACCTAGTATCTGTACATGGTAGATTTTTTCTGATCCATTCCCTTCTACTTTCTTGTTGTCTTCTATGGTGTTTGAATAATGTGTAAGGACTTCAGTAGACTAATTGTGTAAGGTCCAACTAGTAAGGGCACAAACCCAGGTGTGTCTAAAGGACCTATCATTTATGAGTGCTAACTATGTACCTGGCACATAATAAATACTCGATAAATATTAGTTATTATCATACCACACATCTCACTTTATCCTCACCATAACTCTGGAGAGCGTTTATTTTCATTCTCATTTTCCAGTTCATGAAACTAAGGCTTGGGAGGCAAAGTAACTTGCCCAGTGTCACACGGCAGGATTATGACAGGGCCAGAATTCCAGCTGCGATCTGCTCCAGAGCTCCCGGCCTTCACATCGCAGCAGGCCACACCTCTCTACCTACGTATGGGGTGGACAGGCCTCAAGGGAGTTCAATTGTCTGGAACAGAACAAGGAAGCCAGAAGTAAGCTAAAAGGACTTCTGTAAAGAAAAAAAAAAAAAGACAAAGTAGCTGGCATTCTCATCCATGCATTTTAAGAGAAACTCTCTTAGATATAGCTAATTTCTAAGCTAAATGCAGCTTAGAAGTAGCTACCTAAGCCTACTGACTTACAAGAATAATGCACTTCAAAGACATGGTAAACCAGTTTGGTTATCTGGTTTCACAGCCTCTAGAATATTCAAAACAGTAGAATTGAAGGTAGGGACAGGCTACTGCAGCCAATTGCCTTGAAAACAGTAAAAGTGACCCGAAAACCTGCCAAATGCTGACGCAAAGCTTTAAAAACAATAGTAGCCTGGAGCCATTTAGCATAGGACCAAATAGCCTGAAACAAGCAAAGAGTCCTTAAAGTATAATAATTGATATTCATCATAAAGTCATTTAAATTGTTAAAACAGAAGTATCTTACACATTTCATGTAAAAAGAAATTTCATCCAAATATTCTTTTAAGTTCAGCAACTTAAATAGAAAATATTAGTGAAAAAAAATCACTTAAATGAAACACCTCCTCTGTTCATAGTATTAGCAAATCAAAGCGTTATGATAAAATTAATTTTTTCATCATCAACCCTGAAGACTTAACCACATAAACTTTAATCCTTGCTTTGTTGTGCTTCATTCTATCATATATAACTTTTTCAGTTGGGTGATAGAAATTATACCAAAGACAAATGTTATTAATATTATGCATAAACTTAAGCATTCAAGCATCTGTAGTATGAGAAATGTATTCTTGCTTGGCTTAAGGAGTCAACAACTTTTCATTTTACCACTAAAATTTTAATCTAAATACAGTCAAGAAAAAAATTAACACATTTTCTGGAAACACACAGATATACACATACCCCTAAGCATTCTTAGCATTCTTACCTTAAGTATTGTTGACTGAATGTGTTATATTTCAACATACGTTTACAACATTAGTTTCACAGCTCTGGGAAGATAGGGCCTCATAGTCAGTGAGTGGCAGTGGATAAGGTAGCCAGAGGAAATTTCAATAGTATCAAACAGTAATTTGGGATTTCAAAAGTCAGAGTCATCTTCTGACTTTTATCTATAGCTTTTCATGATCTTGGGACAAGTCATCTGAATCCCATAGGAATCCCTATCTCAGCACGGTTGGCAGGCTGGAGTGATAAAGCAGAGCACATTCAGTCCCAGGTTGCCGATTGCCGAATCCAACATAAGTCAGGAAGATACACCTCCATCCCCTAAAGTCCTGTCCAGTCTTTTGGCAGCCCATCAAATAAGAGTCGGACAAAACTGCACCTGGAGATCAACTGATTTTCCTTTTTGATTTGATTTTTTGGTTTTTCTCGTAAGCGATCTTGAATATATATGGAAATATCCCGTAGACATAACACATGAGCATTATGGCTAACCTGACTCAAAATGAGATCAGCTCCTCAACATCACAAACAGTCCTGAGCCCAACTCAGGCAAGAAAAAGAAACCAACGCTTGGCATGTGTCTGGACCATCATGACATTTCAAGTTAAAGGAAAACCTTTGAACATTCTAAGCAATGAAAAGAACGTAACACCTCCTCACCACAAGTAATTCAAAACAAAGCAACACAAACTCTTAAATTACCATAAAGAAGGCCTATAAAGTTCAGATGTTTCTTAAGCTATTTATTTCCATATATATGGAAATATACATAAACATATATAATTTGGCTTTATATATGCATATATGTGTATATGTATGTATGTATATCAAAAGCAAAATCCTTATTTCAAAAAAATTTGGTGATCTTGCTGCGTTGATCCCCTAAATATGGGCTTAGCCTCTGTGTTAACTGATTTTCATGACTAAGCATGTCTCACCTTCACCAGTGTAGGCCTAGATTTTCCCCTCCCGCCCCTGCCCAAAAATGTCTCATGGCCACCCATCCAACTTAATCTTCCTTTTTATAAAAATGTAGACTCTGCTGGTATCCACTTCATAGAGTCAATATACATATTACTAAGTGGATTCTTTAACATATAATCCTGAAAGTAAATACTACAGAAGTGTAAAGTACTGTTATTAAAATTGACCTGCTTCTGAGGTTAATAAATGATTCTTTGGGAATAAATGGTTCAACCAAGTAAGATGAGCAAGGCTAAAGACATTTAGCTAATTTTCTTCTGGTAAATTACAGGCTGCCTTGTAAGAATTGCATTGTTTCATACGAGTAAGAAATTAATTCCCAGAAAGCAATGTTTTTATATTTTACGAACAGTTAAAGTAAGTATTAAAGAAGTTGAACAGCTAGTACAGCTAAAAAAGAAAAAGAAGAAAAAAGAAAGAGCCATCAAATGCAGAAGCATACCTATTAGTGCTGGTATTGACCCTCAAATATCCAAGCTACAGATGCACTAAACCTGTACCACCAAATATGCTTGTTATCATTATATCACCCAATTTACTCTATCATTTTATCCCCCAATATACTATTGAAATATTTTGTCTATGAAACTGTATTAATTTGGCAATACAGTTGGTCCTTGAATAACACAGGAGTTAGGGGCAACAACTCCTGTGCAATGGAAAATCCATATATAACTTTTGACTCCCCAAAAACTTAACTACTATTAATAGCCTACTGTTGACCAGAAGCCTTACCGATGAGATAAACAGTCGATTAACACACAGTTTGTATGTTATATGCATTATATACTGTATTCTTACAATAAAATAAGCTAGAGAAATAAAGTGTTATCGAGAATATCATAAGGAATAGAAAATACTTACTACTCACTAAGTGAAAGTGGATCATCGTAAAGGTCATCATCCTTATTGTCTTCACCTTGAGTATGCTGAAGAAAGGCAGGAAGGGGAGGGATTGGGCTTGCTGTCTCAGGGTGGCTGAGGTAGAATAAAATCCACTTATAAGTGGACTCACCTTCACACCTGTGTTCTTCAAGAGTAACTGTAATTCTTTTGCTTTTCCTTTCTCTTCTTTATAAACCACAATCAATTAGAGCTTCTGCTCAACAAGGCATAACAATATCACTTGACTGAATTGATATAATTGACTTCTTCAAGGCATCTTTTCTTATTATTGTGCTATAACCAGGTACTGTATCTCTCACCTGGTTTTCGTAGCTTTTGTGAGGGTATATTTATGCATGGATAGTTATTAAAACTGATGTTTCTGTGGGGAAGGGATGATCACTGGAGAGTCCATTTGTTCATCTTGCTCTGCCTTCCACCTGAGTTGATATAATTAAAGTTAAAACAATCAATTTGACATTTATTGGCAATCTGTATAATCTTATCAAAGTTAAATATTTTATTTCTACTATCCTTTTATATGTTTATATATTTACTTTTATAAATACTTATAATGTGTTATATATTAAACCACTTAATACACTGAAATATGCACAATATAGTCTTTAAAGATATTGAAAAATATTCTTTTTTTTCTTTATTTCAGCTATTATGGGGGTACAGATGTTTAGGTTATGTATGTTGCCCTTGCCTCCCCACTCCCCCCCAAGTCCGAGTTTCAAACGTGCCCATCCCTTGTATGGTGTGCATCGCACTCTCTGTGTATGCAAATACCCGTCCCCTCCTCCCCCTCCCCTCTGCCCGACATCCAGTTGAAAAATATTCTTATGGGCCTTAATTCCCTGTCGCTCCATCTCTCCGAGGCAGGAGACTGCTGATCAAACTCAAGCCTCTGTTTTCACAGAGGAGAAGGCTGAATCCCAGTGTGATTATTGCTTTGCCCAAGATCAAACAGCCATTAAAGATTAAATTTTCCCTTGTTCGTATAACACTTTTAGGACCAACCCCATCTGTTTGCTGTGGTCTCTAAATAAGCACCCATATTAACAGCAAGAGGCTCACAGGAAATTGGTCCAATCAAATGATTATCTTTCAGGTCTCCTCTTGTCTCTGCTGTCCCTGACAACTCTAGGCATAAGTACTTGTTCTACAACATAGCCTTCTTTATATTTACAACTACCTCCATTTTACCAGTGCATTATATCAACAGTATTATGGTCTGCCTCTCCTTCTAGTAATAGTTTCTAAGAGTACAAGGGCTATTTCTTCCTGATCTCTTTAGTACTTACTGCACTTAGTTTCTTAGGTATTGATTTGGGGTGGATGAGATTAGACTGAACTGGCACAATGTTTCATTTTATTTAAATACCTTCTGTATGCCAATAATTTCCAAATTAATATCTAAGGACTGACTTTGCCCCTATACTCCATTCTCAGACCACCTACTTGATACATATCTAATCTTGGATATCTAAAAGTCATCACAAACTTAAAATATCCAACCAAATGCTTGATTAAATATATCTAAATATATTTCATACCATCCCAGCAAATAACACTGAAACCTGGCTGTTCTCTGCCTTTCACACACCAATCCATGAATTTTTCCTAGCAAACCTACCTCCAAAATATTTCCTGAAACTGTTTATTTTTCCTTCAGTCTCACTGCTACTACCCCAGCATCCTTTCTTGAATTTTATTAGCCTCCTGGTTAATTTCTGTTTCTACCCTTGCTCCTATACAATTTCTTTTCCACAGAGCTACCAATGTGATCTTAATGAAAACTGTACTAGATCGTGTCATTCTTCTTCTGAAAACCTTCTCATGGCTTGTCATCACACTTGGAACAACATCCAAAATCATTCTCTAATCTACTTAGCCCAACACTGTCTGGCCTGGAATCTCATCCATGCCACCCTTCCCCTTGCTCACAGAGTCCCTGTCACTGCCTGTCTTTGTTTTTCAGACATAGCAAGCTAGTTCTTACTTTGGAGTCTTTTTTCGGGTTGTTGCTTCTGGCTAAAATCATCTTCCCCAAAATCTCTGCTGGCTTCTTCTTATCTTTAATTGTCAGCTTGAACATCACTTACTTCAAGAGGCCTCTCTTGATCATATAGCTAAAATAGTTCCCCAGCCACTATTTAATTAATTCAATGTTTCATTTTTTATAGCACTGAGTATTTTCTTGTTAATGTATCTGTGTGCTTGTTTGTGTGTTTGCTTTCTGATTCTTCTCACTAGAGTGAAAAGTAGGACTTGTTCAAAGCTTTGCTTCATGCTCAGACCGGTGACCGGCCCACAGAAGGTGCTTAATGTTTGTTGTTTAGTGCTGTTAAATTCATTTCCCTGCCTTTAACATCTACAAATGCAAGGAGAATGAACTCACGTGCCTTGGATTCTACCTGATAAAGATTTGTCATCTAGGGACAAGAGACCACATCCCTTTTCCACTTCGGGGCACCTTACTCATTGTCTCTGTGAAGACTGGTTATGAATGTGTAGTAACCTTTTGCTCCAGCAGTTCGATCCTTCAGGCCCTGCCATGGACTTTCCTTATCTTGGTGCCTGATGAGCCAAAATGATCCCCTCTGTCTCATTGCCCTGACCATGTTTAGTGACACCTGCAGTGCAGGAGGTGGAAGCCACTGCCCCTCATGTCCCAGAGGGCTGACCCTGCCTGGTAGCACAGTGGGGACAGCTGTGTGTGCCGTATGCACACAAAATGGTGTCCCTTCTTCCAGAGGTAGCCCAAGGCTTTGTGTGGGTAGTAACTGAGCTCCTGCTGGATCAGATTCACTCACCCCACCAGGAGGCACTGGCTGAGAAGGTGGGAGAAACTATAAAGTAGTATTTGTGTTAAGTCTCAGAGATTAGAGGTAGAAACCAGAAAGAAGGAGGAAGGGAGTAAAAGGAGGGGGTGACTAAAAAAAGATACCAGCTCACTCGTCCATTTTACCCCTCTGCCAGGGGACTCTGAAATCTTTTTGGATTTTTCCAATTAGCTGTTTGCTGGTGCAGTTCCACCCTGGCCGAGTTTCCATCAGGCCACTGTGAGCCCTCTGCTATTTCCCACATTACAGGTCTGTGTTTGAGATGCCCATGAGGCCACCACTTGGGGGTGCATGGTCATTCATTCACTGAAAGGATATTTACTGCACTCAGTGAATTAACTGTTCTGATCAATGGTCATGGCAGTAGCATCACTCTTGGTCCAGGCTCATCTCTCAGTGCAAAAGTCCCCAGGATCAGCAGGACATTGCCAGGTCCGAGAAGCACAGAGATATTCTACAGCCCCCAACCTGGAGTCCTGCCTTTGTGCACTCGGCAGAACCCTAAGGAGAAGTCGGTGCTTAGGACCTTTTTATCTAAACCCTTGACGTAGGACAGAGGCCACCAAATCCCCTGAGTTGTCCCTCAGTCCCACACCACACTAACATCATCAGTGCCCTTTCTCTACTCTTCAACGGGGGGCTGAGGAGCAGATGGTTCAGAGTGTCTCCGTAGGGATGCTCCCTTCTGCCCCTTGAACAGAGCAACTTTCCTTCCCCTTCCTGACCCCCTGATGGCAGGGAAGAAAGCCATTTCTCACTTTCTTTTGACACCTTCAACTTCTCTTAATACAATCTCTCCCAGGGCCCAAAGCAGCTATCACTCTCATAAGAAACTTCCGAGTCCTCTCATATGGCAGGAGCCATACCATGGCAAAAAGGAAAAAAAAATAGAAGACTTTTTGGAGTTGCTTTATTTGTTTCAAACCACAAAGACATCATTTAGAAAACTGATATTTTAATGACCTACATGATGTTTGTAAGGCCTGAAAAGGTAAAAAGTTTCCCAAAGTGCTTTGTTTACCAGCCAGCCAGGAACAGGCTTCTTGCAGTATCTTTAAGGGGTTGACTTTTACAGGTAGCAATTCCTTACCAAGAAAGTCTTTGATAATTTAGTAACTGCCTCCTTTGATGCAAAGCTAGAAAAGAATGACATGTTTAGAAATTCTCCTCTAGGAATAATTATGTCATAATGGACTTCCAAAGATTTAGAGAGGAACTAGTTTGATATTCACTGTTTATGGCTACCTATTTATTAATAGATTGCACTAGAAAAAAAATAATTTTAACCCATGTTTCATCGAATTGGATCTGGAGAGCCTTCCATATGATCTGAAACACACGTTAAAAGTTAGAACACGCGGAAAAGAGATGGCAGCAGATCAATACTGAGGTAAAGGGCCCAGCAGCCTGTAGCCTCAAGAGTCTTAGAGTTACTTTTCAGATCATTGCTAGTGGACATCTGTATGCTTTTCTTTTTTCTCTTTAGTTTCTTTTGTGTCTTTATCTTCTTTTTCCTTCATCTCCTTAACCATTCCACACCAAACATACACCCTTTATTTTTTCCTACTTTTTACCTCTCCTATCTTTCCCCTTCATATATCACCTTCATCTCATGCTTGCTGGGTCTACCGATGGTACCCAGGGCTGAAGGGGTTACTGACACAGTTCCATGGAGGACAGAGCAGGTAATTTGGAGGGGATTAAAATAACTGGATTTTATTGAATGCCTACTTTGTACCCAGCCTTGTTCTATATACCTTCCATGTATGCTCTCATTTAATCACTTCAGTAGTCTAATTTTATCCAACTCCCTAATTCTATTGAAGAATAAAAGCAGTTCTGTTTTGTTTTGTTTTGTTTCTGAAAACTCTGTCTCCAAAGGTTCTAGAGCAAAATCCCACATGAAATGTCAATTTGAAGAAAATAGATGGAAGTGGCAGGTTTGACCAATAGGTTAGAGATAAGAATGATGTAACTCCTTGGTAAATCCCAAGTAGAACCACAAGTAGATGTCATAACCTATGTCTTTTATTTGCACGTTTGTGCTCTGGGGGAAAATGTGACTTAACCAACCATGTTAACAGGGGGAAAGTTCTAACCCTTCAATAATTTCAAGAAAACCAGAATATAGTTTAGGTCAAAAAGAGAACTTGATTTTGCAACACCAAATATCCCTTTTGAGGTTTCCCAAAAATGCTGTGGCAATCCCACACAGAACTCTCTCCATATTTTTACCACAGAAACAATAATGCTAATTCAGCACTATCTGAATTCACATTATGATCTAGACTACTTGGGGAAGTGCTTTAAGGAAGATAGCAAAGAAACAAAACCCCTGCATTCTCATAATCTAAAGTAATAATAATGAAAAACAGAATTTACAAAATTTCCGTGTAAGATGAGCAGAGAAACAAATGCTAAATAAAACAACCCATCAATTATAATGTGTTTAGTAAGTATAAAGGGACAAACAAAATAATTAGACTTAATTAAGTTTGATAGGGCAAAGATTTTGAGTATTTACTCTTCTACTATTCTTTCATATAAGTGAGTGAATGTATTAATAAATTATTATTGAGAACACAAAGGAGGAATACAAGAAGTAGTTAAGGACCCTGAATGTCAGGATGATTTTCCCGGGGTTTATACTTTCCTTCCCTTAGGCATATTATTTAAGAGCTACGCCCTTGTATCACTCCGCAACACCTTTAAAAATAAGGAACCATATAAATGTGATGTGAAATTTATAGGTTTAGGTTTCCCTGGTAGAAGGACTATAAATATAAATGACTAGGTAACCAAATTTACTATGTGGAACTAAAGCCAAAGAAAGTAAGGCAGAAAGCAGAAGATGACTGGTCCACCAGACACATGACTGTCCTCGGCTTCGTCTCTGCCTCTGCTACCCCAGGACAGACATCTGCTGGGGGCCAGGTTGGAATTTCCCACATGTACTGTTGTCCATGCAGAAAGTGACCCAAGTCATTTTTTCAACTCTCAGAAACATTTAAGGCTTTTCCCCCCATCTCCCCCCCACCCCATTTCTGGTCAAGTTGTTTAGAAAGCACAGAGGCAGCTGGCACTGTGATATTGTAAACAGCCATGGGAAATGGCTCCAAAAAGAAAATATCTGTCCAATGTCTTGGGTAAATCTGTGGACTCCATTCACCAATTTCACATCATCATTCTCTGGTTCTTCAGACCCAAGAATTGCGGTCAGAGACAGCAGAGTTGCTGCAGTAATTTTGTTTACTAACAAAGACTACGCTGCTAATCTTCCACTGCTAACCCCAGTAGTTAGTCCAGTGCATGGCAATGGCAGTCACAAGTGATAATATGGATCACTTTTCACAAGGAATAAAGTCATTTTAAGAGTTTAGGATCTGATTTAAAGAAACCACCCCATTACTTAAGGGAGATCAGCTGTTCAATTAATTTTTTTAAATGTTCATGCAAACCATGTGCAACATAGTCTTTCTCTCTGGTCATGATGAGAGATGAAGACTTTCTTCAGCAACTTTTGATGAAGTTTGTGGCAAAGATCAAAAGTCCAACCAGGTGGTAGGAGTCATGACCACAGTGGAAGTCAAGATGTGACTTTGGCTTGAGGAACACAAGGTGTAATCCTGCCATGAAGAACAGTTATAGAAAAAGGTGCTGAGGTGAAATAATTATTCTTTCTTTCCTTCAATTCACCAGATTTAAATGTTTGTGATTCAGCCAGATATAGTCACAAACTGTAAATCAAGAATGGTTTCTACTGCTTTACACAACATCCTAACCAGATAGACAGTAGTATAGCGTAGGGTTAAGAGAGTGTGCTTATCAGCCTTCTAAAGCTTGATAGTATCTGCATCTTTAGCGAGTTATTAATACTTTCATAGGGGATCATAACAGTGCCTACCCTTCTGGGCTTCTTATAAGGATTCAATAAGGAGTTGCATATGAAGTGCTTAGTACTACATCTGGTACATAAGCATTTAAAGGAAGTTCTTGAGCTCAGATCTGTGGGAATTCAAAGTTTATGCTTTCTGGATCATGCTTCATTATTGCAAAATTAGAAAATGATATGCCATTGACTGAATGTTTGTGACCACCCCCCCCCAAATTCACATGTTGAAACCCTAATCCCCAATGTGATGGTATTTGGACGTGGGGCTTTGGGAAAGTATTTAGGATGCGATGGTGGAGTCCTTATGGATTAGTGCCTTTATAAGAAGAGACACAAGAGAACTTGCTTCCTCTCTCTTTCAACCATGTGAGGATATAGCAAGAAGGCAGCCACCTGGGAGCCAGGAAGAGCGCCCTCACCAGTATCTAAATTTCTGTTATTTAAACCATCCAGTCTATGGTATTCTGGTATAGCAGCCCAAGCTGACATAATACAGGATCCAACGGAAATAGTTAATTTATCTCTAAAGTCTCTTAAAACTCTAACATTGTATGATTTCTCTTTCTTTGCTCTGTTGGAATAAAAACTTTTCCTGAGCTACCAGTTTGCTAGGAACACAGTATCAACTCACCTGAGAAAAGTAGTAAGAATGTTCTTGAAGTTTTAAAATCATTAGAGCTAAATTTTTAAAAATTCTATCAAAAAATAATCAGAAAAAATATAATTAACCACCCATGTTTTCCTGGCTATGGACAAACTCTATATCATATCATTTAGGACTTTCTAAAGTTTTAAGTAGAAATTTCTAAGACATTGTCAAGATATGGAAAATGATTTAATGAAAAAAGTTGTCATTATTAATAACAAAAACTAATTGAGACCTATTGTGTCCACATTTATATTATGACACTACAATTCATTGTGCTTTATAGTTAGTTGTACGTGTCTTTCTCTCCACTAAATTTGTAAACCATTTTAGGGACAGGGATCATGTTTTTGTATACCAAGCACTTACCATGGGGCAGGCACAATTAACCACTCAAGAATGCATGTTGAATGAATTAATGAATGTATGGAGGGTGCATCACTAGGATTTTAAGTTACAAAGTATGACACAATGCCCCTGCAATCTCAATTAAAAGACAGGCCAGAGCATCAAAGGCGAGTAGTGGTATAAGTGAAGTTATATCACAGATAAATAAAATAGATAAGAGATGTTGCTTTGTTTAAATATTATAGAAGAGTCAATTTTAAGGTGGGGCACAAAGACTTCATGAAGAAAATGGGATTTTATCTGGATTAAACAAATGGAAAAATCTTTCCTAACAAGGAGGACAATGTGAGCAATAACATATTAGTTTCCTATTGCTGCTCTAACAAATCACTACACACTTAGTGGCTTAAAACAACACAAATTCATCTTACGGTTCTGGAGGTCAGAAGTCTGAAATGGGTTCCACTGGGCTAAAGTCAAGGTGTCTGTAGGTCTGTATTCCTTCCTGGAGGCTCGAAGGGAGAGCCCATTTTCTTGCCTTTTCCATCTTTGAGAGGCTCTCCACATTTCTCGGCCAGAGGCCCCTTTTCATCTTCAAAGTTATGACCAGTTGAGTCTTTCTCCTTGCTTGACATCACTCTGATACTGACTCTGCTGCCTCCCTCTCCCACAGTTTAGGGTACTCGTGATGACTTTGGATCCATCCAAATAATCCAGGAGATTCTCCCTATTTTAGTGTCAACTGATTAGCAACCTTATTCCACCTACTACCTTCATTCCTCTCTGCCATATAACCGAACATATTCACCGGTTCCAAGGGTTAGGATGTGAGCGTCTCTGGGAGGCTGACTCTGCCTACCACACATAGTATCAGAATGCATCTGACATGTTTAGGCACCAATATGATTTCCACAAAAATTTTGTTTGTTCAATATAAATTTGAATGAGTTTATAGGACTAGGTGAGTGAGAGCCTATTTTTGAAAGTATTGGATGCCCAACAAAGGGATTTGGACTATTTTTTCTAAGTAATAATTCTCTTTATGTCAAATTAATATTAGCCATCATTTTTCATATATTACATATTTGAAAATGACATGATTATAGGTTATGTCCAAGCCACAATATTGTGACTTTTAAAGATAAATAAGGCTTAACTGAATTTTTTTTAATGGTTAATGAGAGACTTAAAAAACACAGTTTAATAGTAGCTCAAGCAATTGCCTCCTCAAAGCAGGAAGAAAGTAATAGCGGCATTTAAAAGGCATTTGCTAAAATCCTGGTTATATGTGGTTCTGAAATTGATCCCTAATACTCTAATTGAGACACACAAATATGAGAGCAGCAAGATATATGAACATAAGCAAGTCAAAGGAAGGAATATTTTCCCTCACACTTAAATGGCAACAGAATGTTAATGTCAAATGCAAAGATGTGTCAGAAAACAAGGAATGCAAGAAGTCTTATCAGCAGACCACAAAATGCATTCAGGAAGGAAAGCTTGCAGGTCAAAGAATAGACAGATGCAGAGGTCCAAACAAGAAAATAGAGCAAGACCAGTTAGTGTTCATATCCTACAGACAGAAAGATACACAACCATTTTAAGTAATTTACAGAATAGAAGGAGCAAAATGTGGTTAGAATTGAATGTGGGGTGGAAAAGAAAATTACCATAGGAAAACCTTAGAGAATCTTTTGATGATAAAGAACTTTTACATGCATCAATATTGTCAAATATTCTAGTGTGCTAAGCTTTCTTTCCTTGATTATGGTACTGTTATTATTCTCACAACACTACATATCAAACAAAAAAGGTCCCCTGGACCATGCTATGCAGAAAGTGTGCTGTATATATACTATATATTAAACAGCTTCCCTTTTCATTTTCACCTTCAATTCTCCTGCCATTATAAAGGAAAATAACATCTAAAATTATCTAAAATGTAATAAACATGATGTTTACTAGGTTTATATATAGTATCTTCCAGCTTTCTCTTTCTTGTTTTTTATTAAATAGTTACTCCCCTGGATGTCAGGAAATATAGGTGTTCGTAAGCACAGCAAAGCACTTAGCCTTAGAAAGAATCAGGAAAGACAATGGAAAAAAAAAAAATACAGCGAACTGTGTTTCCAATTACCAGCAGATGCTTTCATTTATTCTAAGCGTTCTTGTTTAGTTAACTGCACAAATTTTTAATCATATAAATGTGGTAGTGTTCTAGCCCCACACTCTCTATTACCCTCTTCTTCCAGCTGATTTCAAAGCCTCCTGCTTCTGGCATTGTTTTGCCATAAATACTGTGTCTGGGGCTGCCTGGATTTCAGGCAATACCTGTTAAGGAGCGAAACCCGTTGCAGAGTTTATTTTATTCATCTTTTGTGTTTTCTGGTGTGCGTTTCACTGAGGCTGTGAGATTGCGGCACATTTCTCTGAGTCAGCAGCACCATTGCCCACTGGCTATAGCGCCATGGATGCCTACTTCCTTTTTTTTTTCCATCTCTATTTCTTTGTGGAATCATCTGGTCACCATTCATTCATGCCTGGAATATCACAGTGGGAAAGATTACACAGTGGGAAAGCCTTCATCCAAAGACTGCTTTACATGAATCTTTAATAAATCAAATGAAGGAGCAGGTCTTGGTGAAAGTACCCTGATGATGGAGATCAAAGACTCAGAGCCCTGCCTGTATTCCAGCCAATCTGAAAATAGCAATAGGGGTGCAACGAAATGCTACAAAGAAGGAGGGATGGCAAAAGCAAAACTGGCCGAACAAAATTGTGTTTGACGTTTGATGAGAACAGACTTTCAAAAACAGCATTTGTTTTTGAAGCTCTTCAAGACCCCATCAAAATATTTATCACAGTGGCTTCTACCTAATATTCAACCTTATCTCTAAAGTTAACCCATAAGGGAAAAGAAAAGAATGAAACAAAATCGAAAAGCCAAGCAGTGGTTCAATGTCATGGATGTCCCTGGACATAGCCCTTGTTCTCACATAGCAGTTCCAGTTGCTTATTTCCATTGAGAGTATTTGGCCTGAGCCAGCATGATTGTATCTATAACGACTGGAACTTTTGCTGCATTGTCTTTCATAAATAACTAATATGGAGCAGGCAGAAAATAGCTGCCACGTAGCCTTGCTACTCAGAGTGTGGTCACAGCTCAACAACCCTGTCATCCCCAGGGAACTTGTTAGAAATGCTGAGTCCCAGGTCCCTGCCCAGAGCTGCAGAATCAGAATCTGCATTTTAATGGGCTCCTCAGGTTATTCATATACATATTAACTTTTGAGAAGCATACCTCTAGAATAGCATCTGAGAGACACCTTTTGGCATAGATATTTTATATAATCACTGGAAGGTAATAAGTGAAAGAGGGAAAATAAAGAATAATTGGAAGAGGCAGCAGGATTACACTCAATACACATGGAGCAGTTGAAATTCCCTTCCTCAAAATTGACTTTGAACTCTGTAAACATGAACGTAAATGAATGTCAGGGGCAAAAGTGGGTCCGGTTAGAAGGCTTTCTTTCTTATCATTTTCTCACTTTCCTTTTGTTATGTTGCTTAGATCGATAATTGTTCTATATGTTATTAGTGGTCTGGTTTGTTTTCATTATATGTAGAGGAAAAGCCCTCACCTGGGCATTTCCCAGCAGTTCCTTGAGGATGTCTGGACAATCTCCCTTTTGGTCTCCTTGAGGTCTTCTCACCAGGCCTCATGCTTGAGAGCTCTCAAAATTCATGCAGCCCATGAACATATTTCAGACTTTGTTTAGGCCATTTTTTTAAACATTATATTTGTTTTTTCACACTACACTTCTTTTAAAAACTCTTATAAGTTAAACAAAGATCAGTTAAGAGCAATTGAAATTAGTAAAATGTTTGAGAAATAAAGATCCCAAGCAAAACATTTGAGGCCCTCATAAGTTTGTCTAGGGAAAGGAAACCAGCAGGAGGCCTGAAGACACATGTTCACTACCAGAGCATATGACACAAAGCTGCACAGCTCACGAACATCAAACATCCCCATTAGTCATTTTGGACTAAAAACAAAATTCCCAGAACCTATATAGTATTAACTGTATCACTAAATAACTCATGGTAAAGATCATGCAGGCTGAAACTCAACACGTGGTTTATGGGCTATTATACCTCCAAAATGCACTAACAAAGAACATTTATCCTATTGAGCCATTTCTATTAATGCATGCATTGTTCTTCACCTATCTGCTCTCATTCAGTGATTTTGCCTACCTTACCCTGCCCACCTATCTACTGTTAAATCCCTCACCATCTCCCCCATGGGCCACTCCCCAATACTCTCTATCCGACACCCCGGTCTTTGATTTCTTCTACTCCTACATCCTGATGGGGAGCACAAATTTTCAAAGTGAGACCTACTCCAAGGGTGGGAGAGTTTGACTTTTCAGATTTCTAATAGATCCCAGGAAAGTATAGCCAAAATTTGAGTTTAGTCAATTTGCCAATTATGATTTCCTATATCTTAAAAAATATTAAAATTTTATAGCACATTAAAGTTTAAAAATAACTCACATTTTAGTCTTATTTAATTCTTACAAGATCCCAGTATGATGGGTGAGGTGCTACTGCCATCATACCCATGTATAGATAAGGGCACCAAGTTTGAGACAAAGCTCTGTGGTGAGTATGGGTTGAAACCCAGTTTTTGTAACTCTGAGATAAGTGGCCTTGGAGAGTTACTTTAGAGTTTCCACTGCTGTAGCTGTATTTTAAAAGTTGACACACTCAAATATGAAATTCTGAAAAGTGTACTCTACCACCACTTACAGTCTTTCACAATCAGAAATAAGTTCTGAAATCCTGGGAAGGTTATAGTCAGAGGATGCTAGGGTCACACACCAAAGCATTGGATGTCCAGTAAGGGAGGGAATAGGAGGCCAAAGTCATGAGCAGAGGGGAGCAAAGCAGAGGAAATCAAGTCTTCCTGCCATTTCACTCTCAGCTCTTGTGTTACTGGGACCATTTGTGGTTGGAAAAGTCTCAGAGACAGTAAACTTAGCATTAGCCAAGACTCCTAAGAGACAGGGTAGAGGTCTGATGCTAGCTGAAACCCTGGTTTCTCCCTTTAAACACACAAAGAAAAATAAAGGAAGGAGAGATAATTTGCACTGAAAACCAGAATGTAGTCAGGAAGGAGAGGTAACTCCTCCGTACCTGAAAAAGGACCCAGGAGATGGCACAAAAGTTTCTCCCTTCAACAAATGCTGTTGTTCTCACAGTTAATACTTATTTGCTGAGTGAATAAGGGAATGATTGGGTGTAGTTTAGACACCTGTTCTGGAAGCAAACTGTGAATGTCAGTTCAACCCCTCCTACTTTACCCCACCTTGTCTTTCCTCATCTCGTCCCACCCTCTCTCCCCCTTTCCGACGTGACAATGGAAATGTACGCTGCCTTGTATGGCCGGTCTCTAGACCAAGTCCTTTCCCCACTTGCTGGCGTTGTTCCTTGAGATTAGCTAAGGCCAGAGTTATTACATTTCTATTTCTCCTGAAGGACACTGTAAATTGTTTGAGCTTCTTCCACTTAAACTACATTAAACAAAGTTGAAAGACCTGTTTTTCCTTCCCTGCTCATTTTTAATTTCGTTTGAATTGCATTTGTGAATCCAGGGTGGTCGTGTGTGTGTGTGTGTGTGTGTGTGTGTGTGTTTACACATCCACATTTGGATTGACCTAATGTAAAGGAAAGTCCAGGACAAAATAAATAAACTCCCTCAATAGTTTGAAATTTTTTCTAAAAGATAGATGTCACATGAAGGGCAATAAGGTATAAAGTACCTCCAAAATATCTGAGTGAGAAGACTTTCATTAAGATGAAGTTTCGTGAAGATCTATAGATAGACTCAAAATAAAAAAAAATGGCAATGAATACGTGTCCCAGAGGTGGTGTTCAGTGTCAAACCTCTTAATGAGGCCAGTGAATGACACTCACTGCTGGCATTTTATGTGCAGCAGTGAATGAGTGAAGGACTATAATGATAATATGCTCACTACGTGCTATTGTTTTTCTTTTAATATTCAACTATAGTAGTATTTTAAAAGTTAAATGAATAAACACAAATATAAAAGCTCTGACTTTGCCCTGTATGTATTATGACTTCAGTGTGCAAGGTGAAATTTAATACCATAAAAATTACTTTAAAGAAAAAGTTCCCCTAGCATTTGTTAGGCTAAACCTTGTAATTGATTTCAGCTATGTACATGGACAAGCTTAGACTGAAATGCTAGGTGTATGTATTCGCTTCATGTATGACCCTTCATTGTTAAGCTATGAAATTAAAACTCTGTATTTAACTGGCAATCAGAAAAAGAAAACTTAAAGAGACGTGTTGGTCTGTATAGTTAATTTGTATTAGGTGGGATTCATTGTGATGCCTCTGCATTTATTTTGCCTCAACTGTTACTTGAAGATGGCATACTATATAATTTAGCCTGTGGTATCAGTGATAGATAGTTTCCATTTTTTGAAAAAGGGTACATTCTCTAGAATGATTATAAAGTTTAACATTGTTAATATTTTATTTTAAAAATCATATATAATAAGGGCTTGTCTGCCTACTGACTAGAGCACCCATAGTCTACAAGATTTTTATGTAGCCTTCAGAACACTAAAAATTCTTCAAAATAACCCAGGTTTCAAATCAACAGTGTCTTTGACACTCTTTTCTTGGCCATATCCTTTAGTATGGGGGTTATCAATTCTTTCTTTTACAGCTGCAACCACACAGCACAGTGTTTTTCATAGAATTAGGTGTCCATTGGAACAAGCTGTTTTGCCTTTGTTAGTTCTCATTGCGTTTCTTTCACACAAGAAGGGAACTATGCTATTTTCCTCTTAATGGAATGTTAGGTTGACTCACAATGCCTGAAAAAGAACTTGGTTATTTTGAAAGTCTATCTTAAAATTTCCTGTCTGTAGCACATTAATTATGGATATTAACATTTGTAAGAACCCTCACAAGTCACAGAGATGAGATTCTTTGCTCCACAATTCCTCTGAGCACAGAACATCCCCACCCTTTTTCTCATCCCCAGAGATCCACACTTCTGGCTATAGCCACTATGTCAAGGCAAATGATGTTCACTGAGCAGGGAAAAATCATAGGTTTATAGGCATGTTCTTCTAAAGTAACTATCTGGAAAACAAAAGCAATCACAGCCTATGAGATGCCAGCTACAAAATGTTAACAAAAGCACCCTTCAGAGAATTAGTGTGGCTGAGAGATTTGTGTCCAGTAAGTGCTCGCCTCACCTCAAGAGTTTGTCCCAATCTCTTGAGCCAGCAGCTGAGCCAAAAATCTCCTGAGCCAAGCTTTCTCGCAAGATTTCCTGTACTTCCTGTTTCTACGTGAGCCAGAAATACCATGAGAACGACCTTTCTTGTGGTATTTTTGCACTTCTGCTCTGGGATGAAGATAATCCCATATTGGGGGGATACATTTTTTAAATCGTGCAAACATTTTCAATTTCCAAATCTTCAAATGAAGTAGGTTCTTCCCTGGGAAGGAAAAGTTGAAATGATGTTTGCTTGGCCCTAACTCATCTCCACTAGGAGGTATTTGTGTTCAACAATCCCACATTTTGTAACTGCTTTAAGATATTTTTCCAAGGAAATATGTAAAAAAGTATAGAGAATACAGTGGAAATTTATATCCTTGGATTTTTTTTAAAAAGTCTTTCTTGAAGAAATGAGCAATGAGGTTTTGTGTTCTTAATATATTAGTGTATGTGATATATTATATCATATATTTGTTTTCTTTGTTCTTAACCCCTTTGTTCCAAGGGTCAGGATATCCTGATGCTAAGCACTATTGCAAAATAACTGAACAAAAATAAAAATAGTCAAATACTTAGGAAACTCTTCAGTTGTTATGTCAAGGAAGTTTGTGACTGAGGAGTGAGTTTAAGACATTATTCAGGAAATATGATAATAAAACTGCAACAGCCTACATGTGCTTATTAAATAAAATCATCTCAATTCTAAAGAGCCCTGGTGCCCACAATCTGATGGAAAGGTCTGATAAGGCCCGGACAGGCTATCAAAGTGGTAGAAGTGTCAGACTGATGCTTAAATCCTTCCATCCATTAACAACGAGGGAAGTAAAGACAGGCATATCTTTCCGATAAAGGGGATCACTGATTATTCCCTAACTGGGCTGTATGAATATCTGATTGTTATAGGAAGAGCTGTTTGATCAATATTTTTAATAATGAAATCACAAAAATTCCTGTCTTCAGTATCTCTATTGCTGTTTTATACTTGCCTGACCCTTCTTCACCCATTAGGAAAGAAAGTAGGTTTGCCGGTATAGTTTTCCATCCAGAAAAAAGGAAAGTCACTTAATCCAGTGTGGAAAACTAAACTTACTAACTGTGGGTTTAAAGGAATAATAATAACAACAACAAAATTACAGTAGCCTTTGCTGCTTTCAACTTTTTAAAAAAATGAGGTAGGACCAATAAAAAAAAACACACTCAACAACGGTCTTTCTCCTCTTCCCCATAAAGAAACATCAAATGAGTGTGTGATAAGCCGGCACTGGAAGGAATGTAGAGCAGGAGCGATAGATTGTACATCAGCAAAATAACAGGCCAAGCAAAATAAAGCGCTTTGCAATGCAGAGACATGGAGAGGAGAGGGAGATGGGATTGTCGCAATGTCCTCCAAGAGAACAGGGGCCATCCACGTGAATGTTCAAGCTCAAATTGTTCCTATAAACCCAATTTGCTGGCAAAAGTGCCGAATACAAAATCACCCCAGGTTCGTTTCTGTCCGGGGCCTTTCACATGAGCTACAGGGGGCGTCCCCGTCTGTTGTGTTGGTTCTGAGTCGCAGGGTGAGCACCTCCATCTCTGAGCCTCAGGAAACAAGAGGCACAGCCTCGTGGCTGCCCTCAATTTAACCACGCGCAGGTAGTTAGTGGCCCAGATACCAAGTCAACAGTGCTCTCTCTCCAGAGAGTGAATCTTTAACACTTTCTTTCTCTCTTTTCCCTGCCATTTATGACCCCCTGTGAACATCCTTTAACATTATTGCTTTCATTTGAAAATGGGTTTTTAACAATCCTGAGCCATGTGCCCAGACCACACAAGCCCACTGCACTTATGCGTGAGGATCTTGACGCTTCCCTAATATGCCTCCTTTGGAGTTAGCTGTGGAATGTGACTCGATGTTATTTCCCTTCCAGCTGAAGGGCAGCTGAGGTTACGGAGGGATTTGACTAATAAGCCAAAACCCAGTTAGGTTCGCTGAGAACCAAATGACACAAAGGGTGAGGGGTGTGGAGCAGGAACGGTGGTCCTGGGGGTCCACCCAGCCCATCCCAGCGTGGCCTCAGTGGACAGGCGAGGTGCCCCCCGACCAGGGCTTCCAGAGGGAAGCAGCTGCGGATGGTTCTGCGGACATTCAGCTTCCCCTGTTTTTCCAGAGCTCCTTGGAGCTTGCAGGGCCTGAGCCTGGGAAATTTCTAGGCTTCCTGCACCACGGGGGTGACTCCATACCTGACACCTCCAGATAACTGGCCTCTGGGGGACCCCTCTGAGAGGCTGGTGAAGGGGGAACTCCACTTCTTTGCCCAAAGTCCTTAAGAGCTAAGCCATTTGACAAATTTTGACAAACACCAAAAGAGAACTGCAAACAAATACATCAGAAGAAAGAAGAGGAACAGCAAAAGCTAAAACCTCAATGGCTTTTTTTTTTCCCCTGCTGTCATTCCAGCTGTAGCCTGGGATTAATTAAGTGCTGTGAACTCAGTGCCTGAGAGAGGAGAAAAAAATGCATTCTATCTCTAAGGAAGGAGTACAGTAACAGTTTCTCACCAGTGAGAAACCCTGGGCAGGGAACCGCTCTCGTCGTCAGTGCTTGTGGCGGGACTGGAGAGACAGGGAGGTTGTGCCAGGCTGGAGGAGGCTTGTCTTTCCGACGCTGGAGAGGATTTTACAGGGATTCGCCTTCCCCTGACTGGGAAGAATTTCCCCTGTGGTAGCAGCAGCAGCAGCAGCAGCAGCAGCAGCAGCAGCAGCAGCACTACCTCCTCTTCTGGAGAACAGGGCAGAATGCCTGTGCTAGAGCGGTATTTCCACTCGGCAGAGCTAGGCAGGAGGTGGACAGCCCCAGAAGGTGTGCTGCCCTCCACCCTGGGCAGCCGGCCTGGGTGCCAGCAGGGGCCGCTGCCTTGGGACTTGCCAGAGATGATCAGGATGGTAAAGCTGGTTTGGAAATCCAAAAGTGAGCTGCAGGCGACCAAACAGAGAGGCATTCTGGAAAATGAAGATGCTCTGCACAGCTTTCCAGGTAAATTGACTGTGGGGGTCTAAAAGGTACCAGGGCCAAGTCTGATTACTTTCTGGCCCTTCCTTGGAGAGCCCAAGCCATCAAAGGGAAAAAATGGGGCAGCATAGGGTCTGAGGGCTGTGACTTCCAAATAATTGTTCTGCGATAGAAATGATCTTAAAATTAAGAGTGACACAGGAGGGGGAGCATTAGGCTGGAAAGCTAGAAACCTGGGTCCTGGGCTCGGCTTGCTGCAAGCTCGTTGTGCAGGCTCACACAAGTCAAATGTCCTGAGTTTCGGTCCCCATGGGGAGAGGGTGGAATTGGATGCTTTTTAATGGCCATCCTGTCTCTAACAGTTCTTGTCAACAAGTGAAAGATGTCATCAAGACAATATTCTCCTTGGGTTGCTTTTTAAAATCCTTTATATAAGTCACTATATTTTCCTCTTTTTAGCTATAAAATTACAACCTGTATCATGTTCCCGGGACTAAGTTTGGCCAGGAAGCCTTTTATGTCCCAGTCAAGTTGATAAACATCCTTGCCTCGGTTTCCCCTTTGACAAATGACCATAATATAAACACCTAAACTGATATGAGGAAAAATCAAACTCTCTCACAAATGTGGAAGTGATGATTCATAGAGACTTCGTCATGTCATAAGAATGTGCTGTGTTCGGGACAGTTGTGGAGAACTTGGCTGTGTTTCCAGCAGTGGCACAGCCACCATCCCTGCAGGGGATCCCCAAGGTGCTCTGGAAGCTACGAATGCCATTAACTGATTTCAGGGCGCTCTCTTCCCTTGGAGAATACGTTGGTAGATATTTGGAAAGTGGTGGAATCACTTTAGAAGAAAGAACATGAGTGTGTGTGTTTATGCGTCTGACGTCTTGGCCAGCCCTATGCAGTGGAGTCCCGGCGTGTCATTGGTGGGGAGGGATGGGATAGGTGGAAAAGATATACCAAAAATTATCTTTCTCTTTCTCAGGGAAAGAAACTAGGAAATAAAAATTTGCCTAGTTTTGATTTTAATAATGTATGCCAGAAACTTTTTTAAAGTTGTTACCTAATGATCTATAAAGAATATTATTAGGAAGGAATGCTCTGGGCAAAGAAAAGATTTAAAAGGAAGAAAAAAAACAGTGTTGGTCTCTAGTAAACAATGAGTACTTGAGTACATAGGAAAGAGAAGGAAACTAATCAGATGGAGGTTTATGTGGCAATCGGGAAAAGGTGCCCAGGGAAATGGGTCTTGGTCAGAAGAAATGAGGTAACGCTAAAGCCATCCCATATTTCCTGTGTGTAGGGCAGGAAACATGGAAAATCCCACCTGGGCAGAGATTTTCACTATGACACTTCAACTTTTGCCACTTTTGATTTGTTTCAGTAAATTAAATGATTAAAATTCGTATTTCAAATTGCACCCTTTGATAAAACTACCTAATTCAATAGCTGTTAGCATGTCGGTGGAGATAGGTACATGTTATTATTTGTATTATATATTAGTGGATGTCTAATTTCTGAAAAAGCTATACTGCAGAGAAAAAGCAGAATTCCTGTAACTTTTTATTACTTAAAAGGCACACTTTTCTAGACTTTATGAAGCACTGCTTGTTGAATCTTACTGCGCCTCTCAACCACTGCCTCACTTTCAGTGGAAATTGTCTCAGGAGCCACTCGGGGTCCCAGGGAAGCTGCATCCTGCCCTGCTGTCGCGGTGGCCCACCTGCAAGGAGGCAGGCTCTACTGCAGCACCTCCCCGAAGGATGAGTGTGTGTTTGCCCCGGCGTCTTCCTCCCCTGCCTTCTTGTTCTCCGGGAGGTCAGGGGCTCACACTTTCTGGTATGGGCATAAAACCTTATCAGCCGTCTATGCAGCAGAAGCCCACACCATGAAACCCCAGAGATGAGTGGCTTCACTTTCCCTCTTTCCTCACTCATCTTGTCCCTGATGCCGCATTTCTCCTAGCATCGGGTGTCTTCAACCGTGCCATTTTCACCATAGCAGCATGACAGTGGGGGCTCAGGAACACTTGTAGACTGTTTCCAAAAACTGGCATTTTTTCATTTTAGGAAGTGATGGTTTAAGCTATTTTCAGTTTTCATATGGGGGTTTATGGTAGAAAGCTCTTCAAAAAGACACCAAGACACACGAGACACGTGGTGCACTCGCACTCTCTCTTCCCTCTCTCTGCAGCCCCGCAATTTCACCCTTGCCTCAGTCCCCTCAAACAATTTATACTGAGACAATATTATTCAGCAACTGTCTGTGCTTCAAGTGGTGTGCCCCTCCCCCCAACCCGTGAGCCTTGCTTTATGTTTAAAACGTCTTCCTTAGGCTCAGCCAACTAAAAATTTTCTATTCGAACTACAAAGTCCAGGTCACACATCCCTCTGTTTAAAGCAACTTGCCTGATCCGCCCGCCCCAGATCTTCCCCAACAATTACTTATCCCCTCCTTTTTGCTACCTTTACCTATAGGTACTTAACATTTTACATTTATAGCACACAATATTTTTGCCATGCTAGTAACTAAAACCAGGAAAATTAACTGTCATTACATGTTGTGTATATTTTGACTGCTTGCAGTCAAAACGAATAGGTTTAAATTTTTTAAATCCATGAAATTGCAGAAATTTTGAATAGAACCATCACTCTAAAGGACTTTAGAGATGGGTGTCACTAGCTCTTAATATGTTTAATTTAACCTCAAAAGTTCCAGCTGGACCAGTTCTTTTCCTTAGTGAAGGGTGTCATTATTTCTACTCACTCTTCTTAGACAAGACTGGACCTTTGTTTGTCACAAGTGAAATAGAAAAAATGTTCTGAGATTTGGCCAGGATAATGAAGGGAGAGAGCAGAAAAAATTTGTGGGAACATAAATATGTATTCATGAGAGATTTTAAGGTGAAATACACTGAATTGTGGTGATAGAAGGGAGAGGAGAACAGTCCCCCAAAGAGAGTAAGGAAATGCTAGGAGGAAGTTGACACACGTGAACGTCTGTGCCATCTTCAGGTTGGCGTGCTCTGGAGACCATTGCCCAAAGGAACGGGCTATAGGAGGAGAAGGGAGCTGACAGGAGGAAGAGGAGCACATCACCTTCACATATTGGGGTGCATGTCACACCACCTTTACATGTTGGGGTGCATGCATCTGGGAGTGGCCCCAAAGCTGGGCATTGGCCAAGCACTATTGCCCTAGAGAAGGGCTCTGGCAGTTGTCGGTGCGCTTAAGGTTAGAGTATCGACTCAGTTCATTGAACTGTACCCAATTATTTAATTGTATTAATACGCATCTCTTTTCCCCTTTATGAAGCAAACAAGGGATGGTCTAATGATCTAGTTAACCCTTGTATTTTAGAAGTGAGGTGAATCACTCAGAGAGACTGAACAACATGCCCAGGGTCCCACATTGAGACTGTATCAGAACCAGACCAGGATCTCAATTGCCCAACTCGAGTCCACAAAACTCCTGTGATCAGGGCACTTGCTGAGTTATTTAAATTTAAATTTAAATTTAAATCAAGATATGGCTTTATCAATTATATAATATGTAGGTGGGGCAAACATGAGAACTCATGATCTAATGTAAACCTCAGTCAAACCCAAAAAATAATATTACCATGCAAAATAAGTCAAAGGAGTGTGTCTCCTCTACATTTTTCATTTTTCTTCTTATTTTGTGGGCTTTGGTTTTAGAGCCAAGCTTCCCTAAGGTCCAGGGAATCATCCCCATCTATTCTCAGTAGAAAGTAAGCTCACAGCGTGGCAGTGAGAGCGCACACCTGTGGGGGGGGTGGTGCGCGACAAGAGGATGGAAAATAAATAGGTTGCTTCTCAAGTGCCGTGAGGATGAGCATCGTTCTCATTATGATTCCAGTCAGCATCCAGTTTAAGTCTAGGCATCTAGACATCCCCTAGTAGGACTTGTTCTTAGTTGAATAAATAATTTGATTTTGGAATTCAACCAAATATCTGCAAACTCTGCAGCTGTGGAACTCACCTTTCATTTCAGTGTCTCTGGTCTAAATTTTGCATTATATTTTACTTATTTATTAAGCTTATTCCCATTTTAATGCCTTTGGTTCCAGGAAAATGTAAAAACACACAACTCCCTCAAAAAAAAAAAAAAAAACTTGTTCTCCCCATAGTCATTGTAACTTGTCCTACCATTCAAGGAGAATACAAATATCAGAAATTTGCCTCATACCTAGCCCTGAATATCAAACAACTTCAGACAATAAAATCTCCAAAACAATTTTCTGATTCCGGAACTCTGCAATTCAAATCAACATGTAAAGTACTATTTTAAAGAGTCTCAGGTATCAAGCATAATGTAAATTAAATATGTTGAAGACTGAACACTTCAGTCCTTATAATTCAAGGAGCATTTATTGGACGCTTAGTGTATACCAGGCACTCTGCTAGGGATTGCAGGCTCAGAAATGAATCAAAAGCTTGATGAAACAAGAATAATTATAAATTTATGAATCAGCGTTCTGTCTACAAATACAGTGTGAAAACAAGTACTTTTTGGTTTAAATCTGTCTGTTAACTCAAAGAATTGGTTGTAAAACTGGGGAAATTAAAAAATACTGCAAAAATTCATACACACTTGCAAATACTCATCAGTGCTAATGATTTCATTCAAAGCAGGACAAATCGCTTTGAGCAAAGAATCCATTATACTCAACAGCAAATAACCATTGATTCATAATATTTTTCTAAGCCTGTATTCAATCTGTAGCTATGCTGGATAACAATCACTGATAATTTAATCTGTCCTTTAAATGTGAATGCAAAATTGAGTCAAAACTGGAACACATCATCTAACCTTAAACTAAACCTGTTCCTTCACCTAACTTGTTTGCATGAACCACAGAAATTCAAGTTCGAAACTGCTGTCTCCAGATTCCCAGTTCCAACTGGTTCTAAGTCCATAAGAGAGGCTAAGTGCCAGGGTGTAGTTGCAGTGTTGAGATTTAAAAATGTTTAAATCTTGCATCTCCGTTACTGAACTGTGTGACCCAGGGCAAGTACTTCTCCCCTTGGCGCCTTAGTTTCTTCTTAAAGAGAGTAAATAATAGCACCTTCCCATAAGGTTGTTGTGAGAATTAAATGACTTAATAGGAAAAAGAAGTGCCTAGAAAAGAGCTTAAGTTCTACCACATTCTCAGTAAATGTTCACTCATAATTGTTTGCATTTGTGTTGGTGTCATTTTCTCAACTACTTCTCTCACACTCACAACCTCCTCTCCATTCAGTTACATGGCCCTTGGTCAAACCTCATATTGTTCTGTCTATAATCTTGCAATAGCCTCTAACTCTCTCTATCCCTATTCTTTCTACGCTGTGATTTAGATCAACAGCGTCAAAAGAAATGTCTCGCTCCTCTTCAAAATGCTTCAGTAATTCTCCAGGGTCTGCAGAGAAAATCCAAAATCTTTCCCCTGCACCCACAGCTCTCCCCTCTCTGGCACTAGCTCGCCTTTCCAGACCTCTCATTGTCGCCCCTTCTGTTCCACCCCCACAAGACAAGGAGCCCACAGCATCCGATTTGCTTTCTCTCCTTGCTCCCAAGGCTTAAGATGACTTCCCTCCGTGGCCCCAATTTCTCCCATTCTGTAGGACGCCCCTCGTATGCCAGTCTCTTCACAAAGCCTTGCCAAGATTACCGAGGAAAAATATGCCTTCCTCTTCCGAAGTCTCACAGAACTTTTTTTGTATTTATTTCACAGGCAAATCACTTCATTTTATTATAATTCGTGTACATTTTCTTCCTCTGCTCCTAGATTCCAGCTCTTTGAGAGTCTGAAGAACATTCTATTTTCTTTGCGACATCTATCACATGTCAGCCACTCAATACATTTTGATATATGAAAAAAAGAAAATTACCAGAAGGAGTAAAATAGCTTATAAGCTGTCATTAAATGTATGAATGGATATTTTTTTTAGGGACAGATTACTGAAGAAACATGAATTCTAGTTCTTCCTTTTAATGAAATCATTTTTAAACTTATATTCTAACAGAAGACCAGTATTAGTCATTATAGCTTTTAAAATAAAAGAATACATAAGAATGAATTTCAGAACTATTAAACAGGTATAAAATGAGTGCAAAACTAATATGAGACAGCTCTCTCTTCATATAGAGAAGTTGTAATTTTAGAGCAAATGCATACAAATTATTCATGCATTTATAGAATTTTAAAATAATTTCTCTGTTCATGCTTCTTGGAACACTTTACATACGCTAAAGTTTCGAAAGCAACTTCTTTTACAGATAACAGTCTGTATGTGCCTCAACATCATTTTAAAAATTGAATGTGGAAAGTGTGTGTTTACCTGGCCCTACAAATGAGCTTTGGAGGGGTCAGAGCTCAGTGGAGGATGATATTTCCACGTCCTCTAGTCCTTCCCTGGGAACAGTTTCTTCTTTCTTCTCTCTCTCTTTTTTTTTTTTTTTAAACAAATCTGGTTTAACTGGACAGGAAAGCATTGACTTTTGCATCGGACTAATTCCTAAAAGGAAAACATTAGCAGCTTTATTGTAAAAAGCCCAAAAGCTCCAAGTTATTTTTTTAACTCACAAAAGCAACTGGAAATGTGTACTATTTTCTACTACCTGATCTGCCTGATTTTTTCACTCTTTAATTATCAATATACATCATAATAGATAGCAGGTACATATCACCATAGCAAAATTAGTAAGCAAAACTCACAATATTTGTGACTTAATACAATGCCATAGTCCAGATAAGCACACAGTGTGAACTTTATTCTTCCTCTGCCTATTGATCCCTCTCTGACTTTCTATAAATTTCTCTTTGGAATTGATTTCAATCCTTAAAATGTTAAAAGACCACCCCAAGAAATGAACTTTATATCTTTTTTTTTTTTTTTCTCGAGACAGAGTCTTGCTCTGTTGCCTGGGCTAGAGTGCCGTGGCGTCAGCCTGGCTCACAGCAACCTCAAACTCCTGCGCTCAAGCGATCCTACTGCCTCAGCCTCCCGAGTAGCTGAGACTACAGGCACATGCCAGGATGCCCGGCTAATTTTTTTATATATTTTTAGTTGTCCAGATAATTTCTTTCTATTTTTAGTAGAGACAGGGTCTCGCTCTTGCTCAGGCTGGTCTTGAACTCCTGACCTTGAGCGATTCTCCCACCTCGGCCTCCCAGAGTGCTAGGATTACAGGCGTGAGCCACTACGTTAGGCCTGAACTTTATATCTTTAACGTTTGTCTTAAATTTCCTCACACTATAAAATTATCAGAGACCCCTCCTTCTAAGCATTTCTTCTTACCTAAAAAATCCACATGGCATATATTTTATAGATTATAAATCCAGCCCCTGTCCTGAGCCTTTTGTTACTTCACTGGCTCTCCCATAAATGCCGAAGCAGTACTACAGCCAGTAGGTCACAGTCCTTATTATGAGTGACAAGATAAAACTTAAAAGTTGGCCTTGAGTGCAACTGGATGGCATGGTTGACAAAGACAAAGCAGGTTTTAGTTGGGGATGGCCTTGAGTCCAAGGAGTCAAGCTTACTGCGGAAAAATAAAATCCCTGGACAGAAAAAAAGGACAAATTTCAATAGAGACTAAGTCGTAGTTCTATAAACTTTGTAGTAGAAACTGAAAGATACAAAAGCCAGAAAACTGGAAATAAAATCAAGGTGAGAGATATAATGAGAATGAATGTAAATCTTTAGTCAAGGTGTTGAAAAGGGAAATGAAAATAACCAAGGGTGATAAAACACATAGAATGCAATAATTAGAACTTTTCCATCTGAGTCCTCAAATGTTCTTCAACCTCTGGAATTAAAACCAAAACACAAGATTCTCTTTCTTGCTTCCTTCTTGCAAATCTTTTTGGATGGCCCCCAAATACCTCATAAAATCTATAAATGTTAGGGACAAACACTTGAGAAAACCCAGAGATCTATACATTTAGGGGGTCTGTGACAGTAGTTCATTCAAAAAAGTAGATAAAATTTGCTGAAGAAAATGACTTAGAAAAGAAAAAGAGACAGGTAGAGTGAGCTGGCATGGAGCACCTGTGAAAAGGAAGTGAGGTGGGGTCACTACAAAGAAATTGGATTCAAATATAAGAAGGGTCATCAAAAACGATACAGAAATGAGGAGGAAACAGTTGTAACAGAGATTTCACATTTCCATGCTCAGATGTGTGATAACACGTAGCCTGTGTCTCTGCTGCAACCAAGCAGACCTTGCTCCTGAGCCCACCCTGATGAGGGATGAGAAAATTTAAGCCTGCTCATTAACAACGTGGTGGTCTGTCTCTTCCGGATTAAATTTCTTCTTTTGAATAAACACTTTCCCTCCCCCTTCTCCTCTCCAAGTTGGCGTCTGGGTGACCATGTGCCTCAGGCTCCCACATACCTATCTGCATGTTTCTACCACACATGTGCAAGGTGCCAACCTTAGCAGGAGGAACAAAGGCAAGTTCATCTGCCACTCAGCGCTGCCTTTGACTCTCTTCCCTGCAGTTCCCCAGGGTATCAGGAGCAGACTTTGTACCTCTCCCTCGTTAACACGACCTTGCCTGTGCCATACACCCTTTCTTCCCAGGAGAAGGAAGCTTCCATGTGGAGCCATGTCCACAAGCCTACCTCTCAATGTATTGAAGTGATCTAATGGGAGAATGAAGAGAATCCCTTTATCTTTCCGCAAAGACCAGTTCTTAAAATTATTGTTCTGCTGCAAACTCACACAAAAAACAGACAAACCCCAAAAACCTATTACTCAGAAGGTCAAACAATGAATAGCAACTCCCTGTTTCTCTTCTCATTCTTGCTATAAACATTCCTGATCATTCTCAATGTATCCCTCTGGCGGGGTGGGAGGGGAGGACATGCACAAGAGAGTGCAAAAGGAAACAGTGCAGGGATATATATGAAAAAACATCTCCATTACACATTGTTTGAGTTACTGTGTGCTGGGCCCTATACTTGAATATTACATTCTTAGTAAGATTTATTTTAGTTACATTCCTATGCATATGCTGAACCCGATTATTCTGTTACCTCTCTCTCTTTCTTGCTCTTAATGCATTTCAGCAACCATCTCAGGACTTTGACACTGGAAAGTTCAACCGAATTACTGTAGTGCATGAAACAAGATGTGTACAAATCACACCTTTCTGGTTGGTTTCCACATTGAAAGCTGAGGTTATTTATCTGCCACTAATTGGCATTGTGGTCATAATCTTACTGTGCATTGTACTCTGGTCTGGTCTGATACGTTTTCATTGCTTGAATGTGCTAATTGGAAATTTCCGAGAGCTCTTCTCCTTTCTCCGGCCCCTGTCCCCTAGGGAGAAAACAGAGTGAGAGGCTCTGGGAGAAGTAAGGGTGCTGCAGTAAGGCTGCCAGCATCAATCGGGGATTAGTACGTGCTAGTGCTGTAACAGGACTCACTATTGCCTCTTCCAAGGTGGCAGTATGGAGAAACTACTGCCTCCCTCCCTGTTCCTCTCTCTATAAATCACGGACGGTTAGGTACACCTGTCTTTTTGCCCTCGATATTTCCTTTAAATAGTAGCTGGAGTTCCTGACTGCTTTTCCTGTATCAATCCCTAATTCTATTCTAGAAAAAAAAAATTGTAGAAAAATCTAGAAAATACTAGGGAAAAAAATTTTCCTGTCAATTAAATTGATATATAAAAATAAAAACATTGCAAATTTACCAGATTTATAAACTTTAAAGCAAACTCTTTCTCACGCTCTTTAGTATTAAATGCTCTACTGTTTGATTTGGTGATAAAAGCACTGTAGAATGTGAACATACAAAATTGGATTGAAACAAATTTTGCTTTGAAAAAAACTTTGAAAATGTCTCAAATCCTCCAAAAATAATTGGAAACACCCTAAAAGGTCACAGAATGAAAAATGGTGTTTTAATGTTACACAAATATTTAGCTTCTTGTACTACACAATATGTATCAATCAAATAGGATTTATTCCCAACTTAGAAGAAATTGAGATCTATATTTACTGGTTATTTATAAGATATTTAGAAAGGGAAGTTAAAAATTCAAATTTCTAGGTTTCTTTACACAGTGCATAGCATTTTTTTGCTATGAACTTTGTGCTATAAACCTGGGGAGAAGGGAAGAAAAGGGAGGTTCTGGCCTGTTAGAAGAGATGGATCTATAAACAACTGGCTGATATCAAGGCAGAATGGCATATGTTTTACAATACAGCAGAAATAATATTCTGTATTATTTCATAGAGGAGGAACCAAAGGTGTTTATTCTACTAAGTTTATTTAGTTCCTATCATATGCCAGATACTGTCTCGGTTCCTTACAAAATAAAAATTTATAAACCTAGAACACTGAGGTAGATGAATGGATGGACAGATGAATAGATCAATAAATATATAGATAGGTTGATACATGATATACTAAAGGTACGTACGCAAAGTCTGTGCCAACTGTAAACACATGAGGGAGTGATTAATTTCATCTGTATGATGGGTGATAGAGGAGTTGTCAGAAAGGAGGTGATTTTTCAAGGTATCATTCAAAGTAAGTTACATTTCCCCACATGAAGAAGAGATGGAAGACATTGTAGGAGGAGGAAACAGTAGGACCAAATGCAAGAAGGCTGGGGAATGCCAAGTCGTGGAGTATAAAGTGTATCAGGGGAGGGCTAGCGAAGAGACTGGAAAGATAGGCTGGGGGCCAGTTTGCCAAAGGCCTTGTCTGCCTTGCCAAGGAGTGTATCCTCCAGGCAATGAGAAAGCTTCAAATAATTTAGTGGGAAGTGATATGATACATTTCACACATTAGAAATATCACTCTAGCAACAGCGGCTGGTGATGAAGTGGACTTGGAGTGAGGATACTAATGAATTTATAACCATAAGTGGCGTTCATTGACCATATTTGGTCAATGTTGAGAATTTTGAGATGATGAATATTTTCCCTTTTACTTACAAAGCGAATTTCCCAAGGGCTGTGTAGTATTTTACACAGAACCACAAGAAATAATATCGAAATCATCAAGCTGAGGCCCTTTACACTTGATATCATCCTATCCTGAAGGATTTATATTCTTGATGTTCTTTTATCTAGCACTACCATTCCAGTCATATGCATCTCTTCCCCAAATTCAAGACACAATTTATCCTCATAGTCTCAGAACAGTCTATCCTTACTTTGCCAAGCCATGTTTCTTCCTGTCCTCAGGTTGCCATGTTTTGTTTTGTTTTTATTCTTTTTTATTTTTATTTATTTATTTATTTTTGGAGACAGGATCTCACTCTGTTTTCTGGGCTAGAGTGCAGTGGTGTCATCACAGCTCACTACATCCTCAGACTCATGGGCTCAAGCAGTCGTCCTACCTCAGCATCTTCAGTAGCTGGAACTACAGGTGTGCGCCACCATACCCGGCTAATTTTTCTATTTTTTGTAGAGACAGGGTCTCACTCTTGCTTAAACTGTTGTTTTGTTTTTAGACTCTGTTGCCCAGGCTGGAGTGCGATGGCATGATCATAGCCCACTGCAACCTCAAACTCCTTGCCTCAGCCTCCCATGTAGCTAGGACTATAGGCATGTGCCACCACAACAGGCTAATTTTTTTTAAATTTCTTGTGGGGACAGGGTCCCAATATGTTGCCCAGGCTGGCCTCAAACTCCTGACTTTTGTATGGAAATGGACCTTTGAGATCATCTAGTCAGATAACTGTATTTTTTTAAGATGAGAAACCTGACACCCCTCAGAAGTTACACAACATACTTAGGGTCACAGAGCTGGTTATTGAGTGTACAAGGGCCAACTTGAGGTCCCTTGATATCCAGCCATGCTGTTGACTCAGCTACACTGCCTGTCGTGGTCAAACCCTTAAGCCTCTCAACTCAGAAAGGCTTCTGTACATGGTAATCTCTCTAAATCTAATTTTCTGTCCTTTTCACTCCCAAGCACTTAACCTCTCTGTGATTGCATTATATAAGCAAGTGGTGTGCATCTTTACATAGGCGAGAATTATATGTGTATATGTAAATGTGCGTATATATATGTGTGTACACATTTTTGTTTTCAAACTTTGATTATAAATTGTCTGGGCAAGTCCCAAGCCCCTTCTTGGTGAATTTCCCCATCTAGATTGCCTGCAGTGTACTAAAAAGATAGTCATTCACCAGGAAAAAAGTGTCATAGGTGAGAATTTAACCAGGATTGTCAGATTAACGAAGTTCTATATGAGATAAACAGATAGAGGTGGTAGCTGCATTAATATGATGGTTGCTTAACCGTCAGACACGAAATGTTACTGTGATGCTGTTTGGCAGGTAGTTCTGCTGCTTTCTGCATGGTTGCCTGGAAGTTTCAGGCCAGTGAGCCAAGCCGGGCCAGTGTGAGTAGCTGCTGAAGCTTGGGTCTATAGTATATTTGCCCAGAAGTCACTGAGAAACAGCCTCTCAATTCCTCAGGCTTTCTGCAAACACGGCATTGAGCATGTCCCAGGGCCTATGCTCAGAAAGCAACTTGAAGATTTAGCAATATTTAGGCAAGATTTCATAAACTGGAGAAGCCCAACCCCCACCTCTTGTTTTTCTTTCCTGCTTCTATAAGGTGTGTGTAGCCCCGAAGGAAAAATGGCCTTCGGTGGCCATTTTTCCTCCTTTTGCCTCTGGAACTCTCTCCCCTCCTCTCAGAAGCTTCTCTGGCTGCCTGCAGTATGCTGTTCAGAGCTTCCTGCTTATTCCCAGCCAAATAAGGCGATAGTTAGAAATACAATTGATAGTGCCTTCTTCTTTTTAATGAACAATGAACCTTATTCCATTAAAAATAAGATCCTACCCTGAACCATTGCAGAAACTTTTTTTGATGCTTAAAAGGAAATGTCAGCAAGTGAGGGGGCTGGGGGTGGGCAGAGCTCTCTGATGTTGTTCTTAATTAATTTTACTCCACGCTCCTTGTACCTTTGGCTCTAGCTGAGGCAGAAACAGTGAAATGCCATAAAATAACCCTCTCTCGAAGTATATTTGGCCTCACAGGAAACAGGAAATACCAGAAAAGATCACAAGAAAAGCTGTAATCATAAGATTTCTAGCCTAATTCTTTTGACGTCAGCAGTTGAGATAAGTCAGATAAGCAATCGCAAGCATCCGCGAGCTGGGGAGTGCCAATCCAAATACCCAAAGTGCATCTTCAACCCTTTTGAACTCTCGCATTGTTGTTCAGCCCCTGCGAGGAGGCCCTCCTCTCTCCCCGGCAAGAAGCATATCCTGAAATTGTGAATTATGGATTTCGTGTCAACATTAAGGTGTTCAAAGACATTACACAGAGCTTCTAAATTGGTCCTATAGCCAATTCAGCTTGCTTGATGTATTATAAACCCTGGATGAAGCTGAGTGTTAATAAAAGAGAGGAAAACTAGGTCTGGTTCATTTCAAAAGGAGTTTGCTTCCTAAAGTTTAACTTTTGCAATCTTGGCAACCAATCTATAGCCGTGTAATATCTTTGATAATAGGCTGCAAGATATATTACCACATCTGAAGCATTTAGTAGCTCCTTCACTGTTCATTATTTGCACCTTTCCTCGGCCCCCACCATCTCCATCGCCCACCACAACAAAATATCTGTGGGTTGGCTAGATATAAATGATCTGGAGAGAATATGCTCGCCTCTGAGACGTTTTCCTAACTTCAGAACCAGAACTATGGAACTCGACCATCGTATATAATAAGCAGAGGCACATGAAGGGGCTGTTCAGAGGATGAGGTGAGAGTTTAAATCAAGATTTAAATAGATATTACATTGCATGTACATTTAAAATAAAAAAGTTTGTCTACCTGTTTCCCAAGAGATCTGTAAGCTTATAAGAAGCTTATGATAACACATAAGTACACAAAGGCATAAAACCGTTTCACCAGGGTGAGAGACAAAAGCCATATATAACATAAAGTAGGAGGGAAGCAGAATAATTTTGTGAAGCAATTGAGCAAAAGTGAAATCTGAACTTCCTAGCAGACGGAGCAAAGGGGAAACAAAAATGATTACAGCATGTGTTATCTCCAGGAAGATTTGCTGGGAAGATAAACGTTTTTCCTGGCCTTGGGTATGCGGAGCACTTTTTCACGAGGGCTCTCTGCATGGTAACGGAGGATGTCTTCCCGAGGGGTCTAAGCAGATAGGAAGAGGTGTGCCACCCGGGGAGAGTTTTACAGACTCTCTCAGTGAAAGAGGGTTCCATAGAGACCATTCAACAGGCAGCCAAAGGGGGGAGAGGCCTCAGCATGGGGCTTTGGATCAAGGACATGTCCGTGATTGCAGGCGACGAGAACGGAAGGGTGCAGGCTCACGGGGCAAGTGCAAGTCTCCGCACAGAGTCCGCTCTTGTGAGTGTATGAAGTTCAGGTGCGGCCACTTGAAATGTTGAACTCACAGAATTCTGCTAAGCCCACAATGGGCATACCTGCCATTACAGTCTTTAAAGATGAAAATTACCCGTTGGGTACAATGTACACTATTCGGGTGATGGGTACACTAAAAGCCCAGACTTTACCACTATACAATATACACATGTAAAAGAATTCAACTAGCACCCCCTACATCTATTGAAATTTTAAAAAATCATAAAAAAATAAAATAAAATGGAAAGAGAAAAATTAAGGAGCTAATGCTTTCTCCTATAGGGTAGAAATGTTTTATTTGCCTTTGGTCTGTGCCAGACATTTGACATTAATTATGTACATGCTGGTAAGGTGTTCTGATTAACTCGTAGGTGAGTCTTGAGTCTTTACCTGGCTTTTTATTTGATGCTTTCTACCTCGAGTACCAGCGCTAGGTCCTTCGCTTCATCGGTATTCCCTCAGTGTATTGACACATGTAGACGCACATGCTCAAAAGTACATGTTGTGCTAAAAGTTCAGAGTAAACATGTGAATGTGTTGTTTTTGAACCCATTTCCCACACTTTGCCTCACGTTCTGCTCAGTGAAAACCCTCTTAGTATTTCCCAAGGATTCAGAAAAACTGGAAAGAATGCATGTGTTTAGATTAAAAGATAAATATTACACTGAAGGAAGCACAGTTGGGTATGAAAACAAGTGGATTTATTCCTATTCAGTACAAAAGTGTGGAGCGGCTGGGTGTTAAGCGTGTTGAGAGCTGGACACCAGACATTTTTTTTGAGACCACTTCCAACTTACAGTGGAGGGTTGCCAGTGTGGCGTGATGGCAGGTGGGGTCTAAAAGAACCGGGTTAACGGCAGAAAGAAAACAAGGCTCTTGCTTTGTCTGAGAGTAATATACTGGGCGGTGATCCTGAAAAATAAGTAAGGGGAAGAGGGCAAGATGAAAAGATGTGAGGAATTATAACTGGGCAAAATGAGCACCTGCTTTCTAAAAAAAACAATGGAGTTCAGAAAAGGAAACGAAGGCCAGAGCTAGACAGTGCCAGAGGTAGGGCAGAGGGTGAGGGGAAGGGGTCGGGGGTAGGCTGAGGAATCCGTATAGCACTAGAAAGACTTGTTACATAGTGTGTGTCTTAACTTCTTAGAGTGAAGCTGCTCTTATTCGAGCTTACCAAAGTCAAGGTGAGCCCTTAATGATCAGCAGTCACTACACCTATATCATCAGTCTTTCCCATACTAACCAAGTTGAATAGCCTTGCTCTTTCATTGGAAACTAAGCTTGAATTAAGGACCAGTCAAGATGTGTACAGACACAGGTGTGCTGTGTACTTACTACTGTGAGATGACTTTGAATCCCATTAGTGTATTTTAAAGGCTTCTCAGGCCACCTTAGAGATTGTCGAGTTCTTTCTGTGGTCATTGTTGTTTGCAATGGCCCTGCAAAGCTGAAAAGTTAGAGGAATTAAAGAGCGGTACAGTCTCTATTAAAAATAGAAAGAAATTACTTAGACAACTAAAAATCTATACAGAAAAAATTAGGCCAGGCATGGTGACGCATGTCTGTAGTCCCAGCTACTCGGGAGGCTGAGGCAGAAGGATTGCTTGAGCCCAGGAGTTTGAGGTTGCTGTGAGCTCGGCTGACACCATGGCACTCTAGCCCGGGCAACAGAGCAAAAAAAAAAAAAAAAGAAGAAGAAAGAGCTGTACTTTTCAAGAAGCCTTCAATTCTGAGCTCCTTTGCAAATAGACTCCATTTTTTTATAGGGTTTGTGGTTCTGGTTTTTTTTTTTTTTTTTATCTTATGAAAAATTAGTAACCTCCTACTTCCCTACACCCCACCTTCGGCCCTATTATTGGGGAAACTTCTCACTAATTCATTATCATGTTTAAAAGAGGGACTCTGGAGCCAAATTGCCTTGCATCTTTACTAAACTCTTTGGACCTTGGTTTTCTCATCAGTAAAATGGAAATAACCAAAGGGGCTGCATCATGGCACTGCTGGAAGGGAGAAGTCAGATAATGCACGTAAAGAACTTAGCGTACTGCAGGTACATAGTGAGCAGTCTGTAAGTTCTGATGATTGTTATCCCACACTATTCTTTTATCTGATGATTATGCAGAAATATTAAGTTGCCTTTTTAGCTTATCCGTGAAGATCAGGAAGCACTTACTCAATTCCCATTCCTTCATCCAAAGTTCATTACTCTAAGTCATAAATAGTGGGAAGAAATTCATAAAACAGAATTTTGGCTTAATTATATTTACAATTCCAGTGGTAAATCTTGAAAATACCCTTTACTTCTTTTTTTTAATCAAACTTGCACTCATTATACATCAACATATACAATGAAAGCCTAATACCTCTAATACAATTGCCAAAAAGTCCTAAATGATATAGGGCAGAGATGCAAAGGTTAAGGTTTTGCTGGGTCAAATTACAGGCAAAAGCAATTTTCTAGAAGTGTGTTGAATTTGCCAGTGTTTGGTTGTCAAGTAAATCCTTAGTTAAAATACGTTAAACTATGAGAGGCTTGTGTTCCTATTTTGAGAAGTCAATTATTCATGGTAGAATGGCCACTTAAGTCAAAAACCTATTTAATCACAAAGATGTTTTTACTTAAATCTAGTCTCTAGATTACCATTTTGTTGGTATGATGTGCACTTAAGACTTCTTAATGCAGAAAGCCAAATCATAATGTGCTGCCATTAGAATTCCAGCCACAGCTTTTTAGGAATCAAAATTGATCACTCTTGACAAGTGGCGGATCTTTCCAAAGAACCATCAAGGGAGAAACTCCTCAACAGCCAGGAGATCAACATACAGTAATAGCTTATTTCCCAATGAAACTGGCAGGGGTCGATGTCTTCTAGTTATGTTTAAGAAAAACCGTTAGATTTCCTCATGAGATTTCAGAGTTTGGATGATCTTCAGTTGGAAATAAAGGATACTCTGAAAACACACAACATCTGCTGTCCCAGAAATGTCCAAAGAAGCCTGAAAATATTCAACTACCATCGTGGTCACTGTACCAAGACTGTGTCCCCATCCCACCTCGAAGGTCTAGTTCCCAGGAACTCAGCAGCAAGGTAGAAACAATAATCAAAGGGAATTAAGCCAAAGGATATCTGATTAATTGCTTTTAGGAGAATAGGACTATATAAATTATTCCAGTTTGGGAAGTACTACTCATTAGCAGTCCTAGTTTATGATTTGCAACGTTTTAAGCAATGGTAGATTCAAGAGACTCACTTCTTCTTGGCACAGGTGTCGACTGGTATCCTCCTGTGCTGTCAAACATGTGGATTTGGGAATGATGAAAGTGAGGGGGAGAGGGAAGGGGGATTTTAATAGCTGGCATTTTACAGAATTCAGGGGAAAAAACACTATACTTTTTTGACTACTAGACCAAAAGAAATTCCATTGAGGACACTGATTTGAAAGAAAAGAAGTAATTTATATAAGGAATAGTTTAATAGAAAGTAAGGCTTTTAGGTTCTGCTATGCAAATATCAGAAATACAATTAGAAAGTCAGCAACCTAAATACACATAATCCACTCTTTAAATACATGAATTAGGAATGAGAAACTCTGAACAGTTGTTCAGCATGAACAGTGTTGACGTGTGAAGTTGACCTGTGCTTTGGACCAGGGGTGGTCTAACAGTGACTTCACAGGGTAGGAGTTAGAAGTGAATCGTTTCTGAGGCAGAGAGGTAGAAGAATGAATGCAGACTCCATCCCTGGCTCCGACTGCTCAATAGTTCCTCAATGCAGTTAGACAGAATTAATCAAATCCCTGGACATAGAATCAAAAGGCACCTTCCTACTTGCTATGCAGCTGTAAACTTTCCTTCTCTCTGTACCAGAGCGAGTCAAACTAGGGGCTATGGTGGAACCCTGCCAGGAAGGCACAGTCACTTGAAACAGAGCCCAAATTTGATTTAAGCTCAGAATAACAACTTTGGCAAGAGGGGGTGGTAGCTTTGCTGCATTTGAGCAGGAAAAACCTAGCCGCTAGGCATAAATTTCTAAGTTTTAATTATGCAAACTCCAAGAAGATAGTAGCTGCTTGGATACTATCCTAAGGTCTACTTGATTAATCTCTGAAAATCATGCCATTCGTTTTCATAACTATTTTACACTCAAAATTTTAACTCTCACCTCCTCACAGTTGAAATAAATGGATTGTTACATTTTTAAAAAGCTAATAATCCCACACCGTAATTAAGAAAATAGTGATGTTAATAGTAGGAATATTGAACATCACTTTGCAGAAAGTATTTGCCATAAGTTGATCATTCCTGATCCACCTGAACTCTGCCAAGCTTGGAGAGGGATAGGAAAAAAATACAAATTAGAACGTTTCACTTTGAGAATTTACAATCCAGTTTGGAATTGAGGAACTAATGACAAAATACTAACTAAAATTCAAAATTCTGATGTACAGTGTTAGTCTGAAAAATTAGAAAACATATCTATCAGAACAAAAATGGATAATTATTTTAAATCTAGTTGATGAAAAAATGGATGTCTAATTTATCCCTCCTTTTTCTTTAGCTAATCATTGTCTTGCAAAGCTTTTTTGCTGAGTAAGGATTATTTCTAAATTCAGGTCATAATCCCAGACCTTTACGCTGTCCCAGACCTGATGGGGAAAGGGAATGATTCTTTTTGCTTCCATTTGATTTGTGTCGCTTTTTCTCTCCTTGTGCTTTCTCCTTCAGCTGTCTCCTCTGCACTGTCTTCTTTACTGCCCACTTTAAGAAAACAATATATTAAAATTCATATTTATAAGTGAATAGGCAAAATTATTATAGACGTTGGCTTTATAGAAGAAGCATGCAAGCAGGAATCTACAATCATTTTATTAGCAGAATAAAAATGCCATAAATCAGAGAAAAAGCATAAATTACAAGAAACTCAAATTGTGGTAATGTAAGCAACAGGTTTATTATAATGAGTTTCATGAGATAGCAATTTAGAGTGTGCAAGGAGCTTTCACATTTTCATTACCTCCTTTAATTCTCATAACAGCCCAGTGAAGTAGATACAGAATTATTACTCTACAAATGGGAAACTGAGGCTCAGATTGCATATGACTCGTCCCAGATCACATCACTAGTAAAAAATTAAATGAGAAGGCTTCGCACAATGCCTGCCACTGAGTATGGGCTAAGTAAATTCCGGGTTTTATCACTATTTGACAGAGCTGATATTCTAATCCTCTGCTTCTGATTCTAAGTCTAGGGTTCTTTTCACTTTATACACTTCCTTTGACACAGTCCATGTCTTTAAAAGTAGAAAAGTCCTTTCAGTTGCTTTGGCTGCTCTTTCAGGCAACCCCAGTAGGAGGACTGTCATGCTATTTTGGGAACATCGTACTGTGCACAGTGGCTGCCGTGTAATAGATGCTCAATAATTATTTGTCGAATTCATGAATATAAATGAATGAGACAAATGCTATGAAGTTGACTGCCACCCTCTGTTTAATTTTCCTCTTAAATACATTCAGTTATTGTGTTGTAGCATAACAAACAGCTTTACATCCAAATGAGTCAATATTAGTGTCAATGGCATTGTTTGCAAGAGTGTCAAATCAGAGATTATAAAAAATTCTGTGTGTGTGTGTATGTGTTTGAATTCTTTTTATCGTTTGGCTGACATATTATCTTCATTTGTCCAATTTTTAAAAAAATATTCACACAGTTATGTTTGATTGACTAGATATATAGTTTGGAATTCTTATTGATGAATTAAACACCTTCCTTTAAATTAAATGATATTTCAATACTCACAAAGAAAAGAAAATAAGAAAATCGGCACAAATTCAAGCATAATGTTTTGGGTACAGAGGTCTAAGGACTACCTTGGGCAATATATTAAATATATTAAAATCAGGAATTCAAGAATTTTGGGGTAATTAAACTTTAATGATTCATCTTCCTCTGCCCCTCCCCATATAAGAAATAAGGATGGTATTTATTACCTGCCAAATATGAAAGTCCAAGAGATGTAAAAACGGGGACAATACCTCTCTCTGCTTTCTGCTACTTAGCAGTACCCTACACAGGTCATGTGCGATGTGTTCAAACCCAACCACCCATAGAGTAAAATCCATCAAACCCATGCATCAAGCATTAAATGAGCATCTAATCCATGCTGGGCATTGTACCAGGCTGGGAGTGGGTGGGGGTTACAGAGATGACTGAGACTAAGATGATATAGAGTGATGATTGAGACTGTGACTCAACACTACCAGCTCTGGATCCTGTCTGCCTCTTGCTATGTGTGTGATTCTGAGCAAACTATTTAACCACTCAGCCCTCAGGCTTCTCTTGTGTAAGTTAGTACAATTCCTGGGACGTTGCCAGAATCAAACATGGATTATCAGCATTACTGTACCAGCCCTCAAGAAGCTCATGGTCTAGGGAAAGGACAGAAATGGAAACAATAAAATAGTGCGTGACGCTTACTGTGATAGAGTAAGGCAAGGCTCTGGGGACCACCAACGCGTGGAGGCCTAACCGCATCTGAGGGCATATAGTGGTCATGAACCAGCCCACGTTCTAATGCTTTGCATGCAATCCTCATGCCATCCTCAGGAGGGAAATACTGTATTATTATCATTTTTAAAAAATATTTTTCCACTTTTATTGAGGTATAATTGACAAAAAATGTTCATATTTAAGGTATATAACATGGTATTTTGATATATGTATACATTATGAAATAATTACCACAATCAAATTAATTAATATATATATCATCTCACATAGTTACCTTTTTTGTTTTGGTGGTAGTGATGGGAATACTTAAGATCTGCTCTCTTAGCAAATTCTAAGTATACAATACGTTGTCATTAACTGTAGTCATCATGCTGTACATTCGGTCTCCAGAACTTAGCCATCTTATAACAGTAAGTTTGTACCCTATTATCTCATTTGTGGATAGGAAAAAAAAAAAAGCATCAAGATGTTAGGATATGTTGTCAAAGGCTGCATAGCTGGTAAGTGACGGAGGCAGAATCTGAGCTTACATTTGGGGTCTCCAGAAGCCACGCCGATAACCAGGATGGCACACAGCCTGTTTTTGTGGAGGTTTTTAAGAGGCTCAGTGAGGTGCCAAGTGAGAAAGATGGAAGAAGTCCACGATGGCATGAGAATAGCATCTCTAGGGGCCTGAGATTTGCCGTTTCCCCTGCCAACTCCTCCTTTTTAGCTCTAATGTCTAGGTAGGCTCTGGCCCAACCTGAAAAGTCCAAATCACCCTCTAGAGTGGACCTAGAATAGTTCCCAAGGCCCCAGATTGAGCTGAAGTCTGAGACTGCCCTGGGCATGCACTCAAATCTACTGGTTGATTCTACGTCACCCCAGATTTTCGTGGGGCAGGGAAGATGGGGAGAGGAAGGGAGAAGAGCAGAGACTGATAACACTGACCTGAGTTTAGATTAGATTTCCTGTCGCCATTCCCGATTCTCAAGATATTAGCATGGATTTGAATTCTCAAATTTGAGACAGATGAGAGACAATAAGAAAGAGTGAAAAGAACCTTTAATCAAATGTTTGTGATGACCTTAAGCAGATTTCACGTAAAATGAGACTAATATTGATCACCCTGCCTACGAAAACAAGGCCCTAAGAGAGCAATATATGTGAACATGGATTTTAAGTAAATACGGGGAAATACTAATGCAAGCACTTGTGAAATTGTAGCCAGTGACCTGGAAGAGCATGCAGAGTTTACCTAAATGAACAGCACATGATTAACCTGGACACTTGGAGACTCTGGCTCAGTGGCTCATAAAGCTCTTAGATAAATACCATTTTAAAACCATAACTGTAGTTATTTTTATATATTTCATATCTCCCTGGCTACATAATAAATTCCTCTCCAACACCCATTTGCCCGTCCAAGGTAGATACTCATTAAAATTGTTTTAACTATTAATACATAATTAATGATGTTGAATGAAAAATATAAATCTTATTTAATACAATGTGTAGAGTATCATCTGGCTTTGGATTCTATTAATGTGATAAAACTATGAAAATATTCACAACTTCTTAATTGAAAAGCTTTTTACTCTGGGATTTGTGTGCAGTGGAAGACTCTTGGTAGTTAAAATTTTCATGAAAGGACAGTTGTATTAACATTGCAGCTATAAAGGAAAAGCACAAACAGGTAAAACAAATGCTTTCAGAGAGGAAAAGAAGCCAAATGAGGAACCAAAAATCACCAAACAGCAGGCAAAAAAAATAATACACACACACACACACACACACACACACACACACACACGGTTTTCTATCTCATAAATGCAAAAGCTACCCTCCTGCTTCTCTGTCTGTGGTAAGTTCATTGAATGCCAGCCTGGGGACAAGCTGCTCTGAAGGGGAGGAGTCAACAACAGGCCACTTGAGCAGTTACCAGTTCTCTCAAATGTGGGGCCTTCATGGAGACTATTCTTCTTGTTAAGCTTGAAGGTCTCAGATTAACTCCTCTTTGGTCCCCTTACCTGGTCCTCACCCCTTTCTCAGATGTCTCTTATAGTTATCTCCACCTTTGTGTCTGGAACCTTCACCAAGAACTTTCTAATGGAGGTAAGACAACCAGCTCCATATCCCATGGCCCATAAAGCATTGTTTTAATTGTCTTTTGCTTGCTTGTCACTCTTTCTGGAGGGCCTGTCCTGATGCCCTGACAGTTTAGGCACCTAGTGCATGCTCCTACTGTACCCTTCATTCTCCTTCATGATATTTATAAGTATATATTTCATTTCTGTCTTCCCCCAAAACCCTGTAAAGCCCCCCTGGGAGCAGAAACAGTATTTGTCACTGCTTTATGCCTGGTGCTTGGTAGATACTCAATAAATATTCATTGTGAATGAATGAATAAACAAATGTAACAGAGTCCAGTGATATATGGGTTTACAAGGGTGGCATTTGTTTGTATGTGTGCAACTACATTTATACCTAGTCATTATGAACAATCCATAGCCCAAGCCGCAGAGCACAATCGCATGTGTGCCTAAAACTCAATGGAAGAGACACCCACCTGGACTCATCTGGGGCCAGGAGGATTTGACAGCAGCTACCCGGGAATGCTGCTGACCCCTGAGCTCGTAGGGCTTTCTCAGTTTGCTTTGAAGATGTCATATAATTATGTTACTAACCATTTCTCCCACACAATTATGTACAAATAAGCTCATCAAATTAAACATTTCCTTCACAAAACTACCTTTGAGAATAAGTCAGAGGAACAGAATGGTATGAAAAAACTGAAATTGTCACCCTTTTCCTCTCATGTGTTTATGAGTGTTATGCTAATTTAAAAAGAGATTTGGGACTTGATTTGGCTATTTTGTAAGTTCCTTACTTCTACTGTAGTTAAAGATACACTAGTGGTCAGAAAGTGGGGAGGCTTCAACAAGCACCTACCTTAATCCCAGGGTGCCAGGAACATTGCTACTGGAACTCCAGTTTCAGAAGTACTGCAGGATTCTGTTCAAAATCGTCTCACCTCTTCCACATGCCCTGAAGGCCACATATGCCTCCTTCCAAGAAAGCCAAACCAAACCCAACAGCGACCAAGAAATTCAGGGCTTACAATTGTATTTTAAATAATATTAAATTATATGATCAAGTATATCAGATTCAGTTGAATGGTAGTTAGGTGATATTTTCATCTTAATATTTTATTCTGGATTTTAAAAGTCTGATGAGGCATAAATTTCAGAAAGATCAGATTTCTAGAATAGCAGCTGTCATTGAACAGTTAATATTTGAGATTTTAACCACTAAGATATGCTCTTTCTGTTTTTATCAGTAATAATGTGTAAATAGTATTTCCTCCTATGGTTTTCAGAGTTTTAACTGGTGATTTACAATCAGGTCATCAGTTTCATACATCACTGCCAAAGGCTTCCTCAAAGCTTCTCACACTCCAATGGTTTCCATAAAGGTTTTTCTTTTTTCTTTTTTTAAGCTTTATCCAGGTATGTCCATATATGGCTTTTTCCTTATTTTTAGTCAGTCTGACTTAGTAGCAATCCAGAAAGGACTCTTGTACTTGCAAGGCTACACAGCTGTCCTCATTCCCACTGCACGGCAGCAAGAAGGCTCCGCCCATGATTTTATCCTTCAGGAAGGGAAATTGACTCCTCCAGGATGATTCCCTGAGAGCAAATGTGCACCCTGGATCCTTGGTTTGCTGCTTGGGTTTGGTTTGGTCCCTTTAGAAAGCAACATGTATGGCCTCAGAGCAGGTACCAAAGATGGGGCTGATTTTGAATGCAATTCTGAACAGAAATGAAGCCTTCCTGATGTTCATTTACAAAGCCATCATTTTCTTAATATAGCACCCATAATTATGAGAAATGCAAACCTCTTAAAGAATGTGAATGTCACACTTTGGATAAGTTAATAGAATAGGCATGGCCTAGGCAATGGTCAAAGGACAAATGTTCAGCTCTCTCACTATGTAGATGCAGACAGTTATGGAAACAGATATCTAAAGTAAAAGGGAATTTTTTAAATTGTCAAGTATGCAATATATTCTGTTACATAAAGTACCAAGATAAATATTCTAAAAAATAAATTGTATAACATCACTTAGCAATCAAAGCAGAAAAGATGGGGAGATAGAGCACAAATCTGAAGCTAGAGAAATATGAATTCTGATCACGTATTTGTCAAGGACCCCCTGAGTATTCCTTTAGACAACCACTTTTCATCTCTGTAGGAATTCCTTCACATGTTGGGAATATGTCTTTCTCCCTCATTCACAAAAATGTTCTGGATAATAAGATGAGGTATGCACGTAAAATTTTTCAGCTTAAAACATCTTCATATTAATAGTTTACCCATTTTTCTCCAAACTAAATACTCCCAATTCTAAGTGAGACCTCATTGAGCTTTATTTCCATTTCTCACCCCTAACCATCTGCCTTTGTTGTTTTCCACTGCCCACTTTTACTTCCCCCGCTAGACTTTATGAAGACCTATATATTCAAAGCCTAGTGCAAATATTTTTGAATGAAGTGAATGAATGAAAAGTGAACAGGATTTAGATTATAAAACCTAAAACTATATAGAACATTCTAATTAAGACTCGAATAGCAACACATAAGGACTTCCATGCACAAAGCAAAGCATACCTAGAATTAGTGTTCAGCTTTTTTTTTTTTTTTTGGTTTGTTTTGGTATTCCATTCCAGCTATTGTAGATGTAATTATGTGATTTTAACCAGCGTTTCATGTTGATATAGATGTGGCTTCACATCTAAGCAAGGAAGGTGTTTTTCAAGTTGCTGGAAGTGAGCCTCCAAGTATTTCCCACACGTTGAGCCCTGTTTTTTCAACACCTTGTGGATTGCTAATTGGAGTTTGCATAATCTACCGCCAAATTGCAAGCATTCCTTTGAAATGAGTGGAACACATACTTCCCTTCCAGAGTCAATGAAAAAAGAAGGTTGGGAAGAGGAAAAGCAACAAACAATGATCTAATTAATTTAGAAGAAACTGAATTTCTGGTTCTTGATTTTCTTCAGGAGAAGAAAAAAATGAAATGCAGTCTGCAAGGAAAGTTTGTGATTCATGTTTTAATCCTAAAAACAGTTCAATTGTTAGCTTCCCACATCTCATTAACATACATGGCAAAAGAAAAACAATTCTGAAATAACTTTAAAGACATTCTAGAGCACTATAAAGGCTGAGGAGCTGGAAGCCGTAGGCAGTCAGGGACAAATCATGAGAAGGAAAATAATCTGTTGGCATACAGTGAATCCCACTAGAAAGCACAAGCATGTGTCAATATGGACATCTGAAGCCACACTGATCAAATCCATGGAGGAATTAGAAAGTAATCACTAGTGAACACATCCTTGGACAAAATGTCATGATGTTTTCCCCCTGACTTCAATCCTTAAAAAGAGTACGGTTTAAAACTGTCTCAGAAATGCAAGACTGGTATTTTTGAAAAAGCATTTGATTATATAAATGTGCGAGTTTTGAAGCCATTCAAGAGCGCGATTAGTAATCTATCGCTTGTCTTAAATGTTTTAAATTGATATCTAGCCAATTAAAATAAGGTGGATCCTTTGAATCAATCATTTTCAGCATTTTTGAAAATTTAGTTCTATAATATACAATTATATAAAAAATTATCTTTAATTTTTGTTTGTGTTTAATTATTATGTTAAAACACAATATCTTCATCCGGAAATAACTCAGAGCTGAGTTGGCTTTGTAAAAATATCACAAAAAATTAATGTTAAAAAAATTTCAGAATGGTAAATAAAATGGTTAAAGAGTCAGTTAAAAGGATGTCATGTCTTTTTTTCTATCTGTTTATAATCTGAGTCACTATTAAAGAAAATTTGTTATCCAAACAGCAAATCTGAGCTAAAATGAGCACAAAAGATCCCAAAACTTAAGGAATATTAAATGATAAACATCAAAAAAATTAGAAACTTCCCCATAGGGCAACTCTTTCTGAGCATACATATCAAGTTGCAGGGAATTTTGCTCTCAGTTGAATTACTCTATTCAACTGCACTACATTTTAAAGAATGAAAGCCTAAAAAAAACAGAAGTGAGACTTAAAACGGATTTTAAGAAACAACTGCTTAAACTCAAAACCAGTTGATAAACATAACATTTTGATGCAACACCAGGAGGAGTTTAATTAAAAGTGGATTGAGTCCTTAAATTGCAATCGAACAGGAGAGAAAGTCCCTACATTTGAGTCCCCTTGGGTTAGAATCTATCGGTGATATTAAGGCAAATTATTTATAATTTGATGATGGTATGCAGTTAGAATATTTATTAGTCTCTATGAATACTCACCCAATTTGCTTTCAGACCTATATTTCTCACATATGATGTGATTATATTAATATCATTCCCAAGTAATTATTATTATATAATTATAATTATATAATAATATTATTATAATCAAGTCTCATGGATGCCAATATTGTTGAAAAAAATTTTATGTGCTCTAATCTACTTTTTTATTTTAAGAATTTAGTAACTGATCCAGGTAGAATAGCATTTTGGACATTCATTTATGCCTTAATTCATTTAATTTTAAAAACATTGAATCTTTTGAATAAGATACTAAAAAACACACTTTGATAATTTAGAATGGCACTCTGACTTCATTTTTAATTTGTAACATACTGACTTTTTTGTTATCACCAAACTAAAATACTATAATGGATTGATTTTCCTACATGATGATATTATTTAAACACTAAAGATTTGAATCAAAGAAAACCTAAGGTCAGTAGAAAACAAGCTATTTGCGCTTACATAGGAAACAAACCCAAACTCTTGCCCAAAATGAACAATTGAAATTCCTGTTGAGGTTTTAAAAAATCTCCACAACCCCCTCAAGTGTCCTACTTTTCAGGCAGCTCAGCACTTGCAAACCAAGCCAGAATGAGGAGCCCTGAGATCCCTGTGGTCGCCCGCTTCCCAAGTATTCCAAACCCACGCCTGGACCGAGAAGCTCCAGGAATCTCATCAGAGGCCTTGACTCCAGGAGGTTTCTAGTTAGATTTCCAAACCAGAGAGGTTTGGAAAAGGTCACATTGAACCTTCGACCCACTCTTGACTTGCGCATCCGTATTTCAGTTGCCGGCGCTCACCTAAGAGTACTGACTTCTTTCAAGATAGCTGCCTGCATAGTTAATGTGCCATGTACCCTGCAAGAAACTTGGCTGGAGCCAGTCACGATGGTTCAGTTTAACAACCCAATAAATATATTGAAAATAACCAATGAAAACAAAATCACAGAGACTGCCTTGTAGCTCAGCTGCCATAGTCTCTCCAGCCAACCTCAGCCTCACCTCAGCATTGCGCAAAAGTTCAGAATCACTAAAGCATCAGAAAGGTTGGGCAAGAGGAAAAGTAAAATAGGAAAAAAGCCACACATACACACACACACACGCATGTATATACATTATGTATAAAATAAAGTTGAATTCCAAAGTATTGGGAATTTTATTTTCAATCGCTGGAAAGGGGAACAGAAAGATAGTTCATTCCACAATAATTGCAGAAATTATACAATTTCTCTGGATCTCAGTTTTCTTATTGATAAAATGGTGTTAAGAACACATCACTCTAGTTTTAAGGATTAAATGAGATGAACCTATGACTGCCTTACAAGGTGCACAGCACAGTGACAACTAAATATATTTTAGCTTCTTTCCTTGGTTTCCATTAACATTTTTTTCATTCCATCAGTCATTCTACAAATATTTATTGAGCATCTGTTACTCAGCAGGCATGGTAATGGGTCTTGAATACGCATTGGTGAATGTAACAAATACAGTTCCTGCCCTCAGCGAGGCTACAATCGTGGTTTTTTTTTAAGGGGGAAACTTCTGGAGGGCCAGTAATTTTGCTGCTTGTTGCTTTTTGAATGAGCATGTTCATTGTGCAAACTGTTGAGCAGGACACTTGTGACTTGTGACTGACTTTTCTATATATGTGTTATACTTCGATAAGAATTTATTTCAAAAACTAAAAGTATTACCCTCTCCCCTTTTAAGATGAACATCATCTATCTGACATTGTGCCAATTGACTTAGGATACCTAGAGTGAATTCACCTCTCAATGCCAAGGAGATTGTGACTGAAGACTCATGTATAATCCAGCCAGCCACCAACAACTCTTACGGTGGGGCTGTCCCCTGGCCTGCCATCCAGGCCCTGGACTTCAGCAGGCTGCTGGAGGTGAATGAACAGTGCAGGAATCTGCAGAGATAGTCCAACAGGCCCCAGGGCTGAAGCTGGGGAAATATTCCTACCTTAGGAGAGTGGCTACAATCTTAATGAGGAAAACAGAAAATAAACAGGGAAGGAGAGTGGGACACAGGGAGGGAGAAGTTCAGATTGAAATTGTCGTAGTGCTGTGAAGGTGCTGAACAAAGTGGCAGGAAATAGTGGGGAGAGGGGCACCTGGTTAGATGGCTTATAGCATTAGCTGACACTTAAATTTTGTTTCTTTATTTACTATTGATCTTAAGAAGGAAAAAAAAGTCTTCTAAGAACTGCATTTTACCTTGATCAGTTTCAATATAAGTTTTACAGGGCTGCATTACCCTTTGAAAAGACCGTGGCCACCTTGTAGGTCAGAGTATTTCAGACAGACAGTTGCACCACGGAAAGCTTTTCTGGACATGGATGGTCTAGCCAACTTTCACCTTGTCACTACATTTCCTTTTCTGAGAAAGGTCACGGGAGAGGTTTTGACAGAGTGATGCCAGTTGATATTTAGAATCCTGACTTTCTTCATCCCTTGCAGTGGAGCGGTAGGCCAGCATGTACGATGGAAACTGGCCCGGTTGCCATGGTGGATAATGTCCTGACAACAGACAGGGGTCAGGTGTCCGTTTTGGATCTTTCAGGCTTGTCAGCAGCTCTTGATAAAGCTGGTCATGTGGTTTTTATTGGCTCACGTGTGTATTCTGGTGGGAACAGCTAAGAACCACTCAGTGTACCCTTCTTTTTTTGGAGAAACCCCAGGGAGTAATGTTGCTTGTGGCTGGTCTGCTCAAAGAACATGCTTGATTCTTCTGTCTGTATGGCCTACTCTCCTGGTTAAAATGTGTTGATGGAATATCTGAGATGGTGTTGTCAATGGGGTGGCTGCACTTAAGTGTGTCTTGTATCACACACCAGGGCTATAACCAAGGGCCTCCATCTGCATGATATTAAAGGGAGGAAACGTAGTTCAATATGTATTGCTGAGTGCCTCTATCTGCCATGCATTGTACTAGGTCCTGGGGTAACAGATATTGAAGACTCTTCATTTTTGTGTAAAGAATGTTATTGAGTTAACCAAACAAAGATGAAAATTTTCTTTTCTGAGTCACAAAATTAATGGTATCTGTCTGTTTGCCAGGGCTGTCATGACAAAGAACGAAAGACTGGGTGGCTTAAACAATAGAAATTTATTTCCTCACAGTTCCAGAAGCTAAAAGTCCAAGATCAAGGTGTCTGTAGAGTCGGTTTCTTCTGAGGCCTCTCTCCTTGGCTTATAGGTGTCATCTTCTCCCTGGGACTTCACGGGGCCTTCCCTGTGTGCCTGTAGGTGTCCAAATGTCCCCTTCTTCTAAGCACACCGGTCATATTGGATTAGGGCCCACTCTAATGTCCTCATTTAACTTAATTACCTTTTAATGGACCCTATCTCCAAATAAGTCACATTCTGAGGTGCTGGGATTAGGACTTTAACATATGAATTTGAGGAGCACACAATTCAGCCCATAATAGTATTTTTACAGCCACATAAAGTATAAATCTAGAAATATATTAACACCACCAAAGTGTATCAAAGTGGCCAAGGTTGATGATAATTTGTATTTTTTCAGCTGAGAATCTCAACCCACTGTATACAAACTTGTTATAAAAGTATAATGCAAATAGGAGAAAATGAAATTTCACAGAAGTCTCATATCTGAAGCAGATAAAATATTTTAGTTCCCATATTCTTACCAACACACCTAATTCCTTAGGGGAGAATTCATTCCTATCCCATTCCTATGACAAAAAGGGATTTGGGGAAAATTGGATTTCTTTCCTCTACACAAAAATCATTCAGTTGTTTCCTCTAATGAGGAAAAAGTTCTGAAGCAACTTCACAAAATCAATCAACGTTTTTCTTAATGAATAAAATGTTTTCAAGCCAAAATCTCACTGTTTATCTGTCTGGGTCTCTTTTGAGTGCTTTTCATTACCAATGACAAGAGCATATTCCAGATGCCTTTAAACTTGAATCGTTCAAAGCATTAAAAGAAAGGGGAAATCAGAAAATTATCTTGATGTTCTCTGACAGCTGTGATATGATGGAAATTATTACCAAGTACTAGGATTACAAAGTGTTAGGCAAAGCCCCCCAGCCCCTGCAGAATCTAAAAAAAAAGGGAAACATGTTAAACTGTATTGCTTTGAGCTATTGATGCCTTCTCCTCTTGGTACATAATAAATGGTAGGTTTTAGAGAAGGCACAATAGCTGGGACACACTCAAGAACATGATGCTGCTCGATCTCCCACCCTATATAGCAAGAATCATCACTGTACCAGCTCTAGCTCAGCTGCGCAGGGTTTGTGTGTTCTAATTCGCAATGACACTGCTTTATCATTTAATAACCCAGTTTTGGGTGAAGTGTGGTTGCATATTGCAATTCAGAGTGCCTGCAACACATACTGCTTCAAGGCCATCTTTTCTCCCTAATTGCCCCTTCCCTCTTATCCTGGCCCTCTTCTCGGACCACCTCCTGTTAGAGTGCTCCCTGAGAGTGGTGTTCACAGTTGAGAAGAATTACCTGGCTTACATAACAAATCCTCATGGAACAGTGCCTCAAGAGGAGGCATGGCTGGCCAGAGGCACAGAAAGGAAAATCTAGCCTTAACTACACTGCTTATTTACCTAGGATTTTGATTATGGATCTTATTTTCTGTGTCTCAATTTCTGCATCTCTGCAGTGATGACCTGTTTTATCTCTATTTTTTTTTTTTTTGGTCTCTATTTTTTATAGGGCAGATAAATGTGGTAGGCTGAATATACCCGTTTATCTCAAAAGCCTTTGATAGAACCCACAAGAACAAAGAGTGGAAAAGGAAACATCAATAAGCCAGAGGTACATTTGGAAGATGGAAAGTGGATAGGCAGATAGTGACTGAGTTATTTTACTTCTTTGTACCATTAAGTGCCTGCGGAAGGGAGAAGCCCAAGCAAAGGAAAGCTGCTTTGTGCCCCAAACCTTAGAAAATCTCAGGAATTGAAGGCAGGAGGGATCTGTCAAGACAGGGGACAAGGGACATGGGACAGTGCTGAACATAGGAGAACTGGTTCTGAGTCTATATTGGTTGCAGTTAGGCCCACATCTCTTCCCCCACCCCACACATCCAAGCAAATAGTACTCTTTCACCCTGGCAGAAGACTAGGACTTACTCTCTGGGAAGAGTGAGCAGGAGAGGTTCTGGGAGATGGAAGATGGAAACACCTAGGGAAGGAGTGAGGCGCTTTTCTAAGGTCATGGCAATGAAGGCAAAGGACATACACTACATGGCAGCACCTAAATCCTTTCTCTGTGGAAAGTGGCCATCTAGGTACCTGGAAAAAATGGCCAAGTCCCTCTTGATCCCCAACAATAAGTGAAGGTAGAACAAACCATATGCAAATGTGCAAGATTTCAATTCTTTTCTTCTTATGTACTCTTTGTCAGAAGTTTCTAGAGGATTAGGGGAGAGACAGAGAGAGAGAAAGAGAGGGAGAGAGAGAGAATCTAACATAGGAAAGAAGAAACGAAAAGGACGAGAAGATAGTGAAAAATAGCTACAGGAAGTAGGTTTACAAGCAGAATGGATCTGATAAGAAAAATCTCAAATCTGTTGTGGTTGACAATATTATTCTATTTTACTATTATTTCAGATACACAGAAGACTGAGCAAACTAAAAGCAAAAAGATGTACAATAAAGAAAGAAAATGTAAACACCACACCCAATGTGGCTCAGCTGTGAGATATTAAGACTGTAATAATGAATAGGATTTAATCCCAAATGGGAAGGATTAGAGGGTGGAAAGTTATGGGGATATGGAAGGGCCTGCAGGAAGGGGGTGTAAGAGCGCTAATTCCTAACTGTCTCTAGCTGTCTAAAACTGAAAATCAAGATATAGCAATGTATTTAGAAATATGGAGGCAAATACCATAACAAAAAATCTGAGACTGTTGAAAGTAATTACCAATAGGGTGTGTGACTGGGGACTGGGATGGTGATGAGAAAGGGAAATGCTTTTTGGTTGTTATAAGCCTTATAGTATTAGTTGACTTTTTGAACTATGTACAGTATTACTTAGATAAAAATTAAAATTAAATTCCAAGTATAAAGTTAATTAACCCACACAAGGTATATATTTCAACATGTTATTTTAAATGAAAAATTATTTTTGACAAATATTCATCTTAAAGGCTTTAAAGTCTCCAAAAGGCAGAATTTTTAAATGTAAGTCTTTAAAATTATTGTGATGTTATATAATATTACTACGCTTATGCTTGCTAACAGGGTTCCATCAACCCTGGATTTTTATTTTTCAAATGTTTGGCATACTTTCTTTTGTAGTTTATTGAAAAGCTGAGCTACTTGATAATGAGTGTGAATGTGTCTGGAGGTCCAGCCTGGTGCACTTAGATGCCCACAGGTTTCTGTGATCATTTGAAATTCTATGGAGTCATCCATTGCTAATTCAAACCTGGCCAGGCTTCCTGATTCTAATCTCATCCCAGGGTGAATTGAGGTTAGCTACTGGAGGGAATGTTCAGTTCAGTTGAATGTAAACTTCGTGCCAAGCTACATGTGAGCTGAGTGTGCCAGGGTGCCCGGTGACAATTGAGGAAAGAGAGATCACATGAGGCTGATGTCTTAGCACTGGCACGTGGTCTTCCTCTGCAGGAATACTGAGCAGAGAGTTGTAGGTCAGCTACAAAGAAGATACGGCTTTGCACTGCAAAAGGCAGTTTTCAAAGGACTGACTTACCAGGAAAAAGAATCCCCATGCCAATGAGGGCTGAGTGTGATCTACTCATCTTTGATAGTGTTTGATGAGTAATTGTATTCTTGCAGTGACTTGCCAACATTTAACTAAGACCTTCACAACACATTTGACTTAAGGAAAATAGGACAAGAGTGCCTACCTCACAACTTTGATGATCAGACATTGATTGCCTCCTTCCCCATCTACCCCTGCTAGATCCATTCCAACCACCCCCACCCCACACACAATGAATTCCCTGAAAAACCTCAGTGTTAATGTAGACTTCAATATCTGGACATCCTAATTCCAGATGAGTAATGATACCACAAAGATATCTTAGAGTGTGAATGGTCATGAAAATTTTTAAACATCCTGAAGAAAAAAAGAGCTGGTATGACAAGGAGACAAAAGGTGTGTGTGTGGGGCGGGGGGGTCTTTGGATTTTTTTGATTAACAAGAGGTACACATCTTTATACGCAAAAACCCACCCCAACTCCCCAATATCCTTCTTTTGGGCAGTGTAGAGTAGATCCTAATGGATATAATTTATGTTTTAAAAAGTACATAGATATTTTAAACTTAACAATGTTGAAAGCCCCTGAATTTACTACAGTGCAATACATCAATGTAGCAAAATTGCACTGGTACCCCATGAATATATACAAATAAAAAATAAATGGGAAAAATATTCTTGAAAGGTGTGTACTATACACTCATAAAACAGCCTTGTAATTTAAAAAAATCCAGATACACTTATTGCAAATATTATAAATAAAACATAAAAATACAAAGTAAAAAGTAGCCCAAATCCTATCACCCAGAGAAAACCCATTTTGTTAATATCTTTCCAAACATCTCTGTATGGACACACATACAATTTTATATAAATGGGGTCATATCCTTCATACTGTTGTCTAACCTGGAAAATTATATACAGATGTTCCTCAACTTCCAGTGGGCACGCATTCCCAATAAACCCACCACAAGTTGAAAAAAGTAGGCAAAAGTTTCAACTTACGTAGGTTTATCCAGATGTAACCCCATCGTAAGTTGAGGAGCATACTGAATGTGTATCACTTTCCTTTCATTGTAAAGTCGAAAAATCATAAATTGAACCATCCTAAATTGGGAACCTTCTGTACTCTGAAATGATTAGATAAACTTCTATCTAGCATGACAGTACTCTGGCTTTATTCTCCTTTTTAAAAACCATCACTTTGTATGTTCAGTGTATCTGTTTTAAACATTACAACTATATCTTCAAACTATGCCATCCAATGCAGTAGCCACTAGTCATGTGTGGCTATTTAAATTTAAACTAATGAAACTTGAATAAAATTAAAAATTCAGTTCCTGAGTTGCACTAGCCACATTTTGAGGGCTCAACAGCTACATATGACTGGCAGCCACAGTAGTGCACAACGCAGAACAGTTTCATCATTGCAGAGAATTCTATTGGACAGTGCTGAGTTAGAACCAAATTGTTCTTCAGAACATCACTTCGGCCCTCACTTAAGGGCTGAGGTTTTATTTATACACCCAAATTTTCAAAGCACTTTGACTTTCGACTCTATTATAGGATTAAATCCCAACTTTAGCAGCCAGAAGTCACAACTCAAGAGACCTGCCATTGGGTGAAGAAGGCAAAAAGAAAGGCTTTCTCACTATTTCCAGTAATTTCTCAAAGGGCATGGCTTCCAGCTGTTCTGCTGACCAGAACAACATCCCCCTTAACACTGTACTCCCTTAGGACATCACAGCTCTTGCTCACTCTTGCTCACTGAGAATGCATGTGAGAGTTTGAGGGTGAGTCCTCCCCAGTAGATTGGGATCCATCCTACATCAGCATGGGAAAATCACTCCAAATATCAGAATATAAATAAAACAAGGACAATTAAAGAGCAGCAAGGTCTGGGAACTGGATCCAAACCAACCACCCACCTGCAGTTCCTCTAGATCATATGCTATAACGATGAGAGAAAAAATAAATGAAGGGGAAAAAAAAAAAACTCCATGTGTTCAGTATCATGTTCTCAAGCTGAGCAAATAATCCCTCCCCCTTTTTGGATCCCTCTGTCTCTAGAGAACAGAATACAAAATTAAATTCCAGGCTTGTCCTAATAATTTGAGAAGATAGATTTCTAATTTCTTAGAATTTATGTTCGGTTTGAATAAGCACCTAAAGTTACACGCTCTCCAGTCTCACACAAGCTCCCCATTCCCATCCCTAAGTCCCTGGAGGCTGAAAGTTTGGCAGTGAGAACAAACATTCTCACAGAAGATTTCTTATTCTCTCTCCTTCCACTTAAATTTTAACTTTCTCAAAAAAATGGCCTTCCGGGGTTTCATTTCAATATGTCTTCCCCTAGTTCTTATAAGAGTATGGAAATATGAGAAGCAGCATGAAAAGAGATTTTCAATTTCTATGTGTACCCAAAATGTTTCAGTCTGAGGTCTGTAGGAAGACCTGAAGTTATTTCTCATTTGTTCTGAACTGTCTTATCTCTGCTTATGAGCCATTTTTGTTCAGTGGACACCCATTTGACATGAAAGTCTATCCAACTCTCTATTCTAACGAAGAACTATTGCCTTTACTTTTCATTTTTTTCATCTCTTTGCTCAATAAACATTAATTGAGTAGCTGCTATGTACTAGGGGCAGAGCCAAGTGCTATGTTGACAAGTATTAATAAGAAATGGCTCCTGTCCTTAAGGAGCACTAAGGACAAAGAGAAGCAAGATATTGTGGCGAATGCTAGGAGGGGCACAGAGGAGGGACACCCAGCGCAAAGCAGGTGAGGGGGATGTGGTCTGAGAACACTTCCTCCAGGAGGAGATACTTGAAGGGAGACTTAAAGGATAGCTATAAATTAGCCACACGGTGAAGGTGGGAATAAATATCCCAGCACAATGCTTGCAGAGGGACAAATAAATCAATAAGATTGCTACAGCAGAGTGGCAGACAATAAGGCTGGAGAATTAGGCAGGGTCAGATGATAGGAGGCCCTCTATTTCATCCTGAAGATGACATAAAGTCTTTGGAGGGTTTTAAACATGGAATGACAGGAGAGGGTCATCGTTTCAGAGCAATCACTGTGGGAGGATTGTAGGGGATGGAATGAAAGGGGGCACACATGAGGAGAGAGAGAAACGCTAAACAGATGGAGAGCATGGCAGATCTAGAAAGTGCCCAATGAGATGACTTTTCTATGAGCATCACAACTGATTCTTATTGTTCTAGAAAGCCTTGCCCCTCAAATTGGTGTACTTTTTTTTAGACTTCAATGCCTCTCTCAAAAACAGAGAGGCAAAGAAATCTAAGGCATCATTCATTAGGTGAAATATTTTAATTTTGGCATCAATCTAAATAAGACCCTTTCAGCCACTTGGTCAACAGTGTTTGCTGAGATTTATTCTGTGCTGAGCACCACAAGTACAAGAAGAGGTAGAATCTACACTGAAATTCTTCATTAGCCCATTTTCTTCGTATAGTTATGTTATTTGTTTGCTTATATCTAGTTATTATCATCATACATTACAGCAGTGGTCCTCAAACTGTAGCATAAATAAGAATCACTTAGAGAGCTGGTTCAACTACAGCTTCCAGGGCCTTAACGCCCTCTCCCCTACCCCGTTTATGATTCTCTAGGTTGGTGGAGGTAGGACCTCTACATTTGCATTTCTAGCAATCTCACAGGCTGCCAGTACTGTTGGTCTGAGGCCCACACTCTGAGAAGCATTACTGTACAGCTCTGAGAGTAAGTCTGTGAAGCAATGTAAGGCTCTTTCCTGGTCCTAACAGATGCACAACATGGAATTGACGTCAATGGGAATTACACAGGCCACAAAGGTGTCACACTGAGGCCTTAAGTGTTTATGACCAACTCCTCCCCACCCAGCTCTTGCCTCCTGTTTTTCAGTTGCATTTCCCACTGGGCATTGCTGTTGCTGTTGCTCCATGTGTTACTGCAGTTACAGTGCTCCATGAAGTCAAACAGTCCCAGCGGGAGAGACTTGGGAAATGGGAGCAAACTTTTGTCTCTGTCTTATGTTATTCTATCTGACTGCAAAAGTAAGATTAATAACCCGATCGCCCAATCATCCAGAGAGGGTGGTGAGATTTGCCAAATATTGGCGGATGCTGGAAAGGCTGTGATGGTCGGCTCAGGGCCAGGCATGCAGTTAACCTGGACCACAATAAAGATAAATGGGTAAGAACCTGCCTCACAGTAGCATTGTGAATTTAATGGCTTGCCAGTGGCTTGCGCTATGAATTAGTTTTCTTGTGGGTGGTTTCAAACTGTAGATCTCTTCTAGATAGAACAAAGTCTCTTCTGTTTACTTAAAATATTCAAGAGGTTTTTTCTCGTCTTTGCTCTCAGGTATATGTTTTTCAATCTCACATACAGGAAAATCAAACAGGAAGTTATTGAGCAATTCAGGTATCAAGTGAAGAGAGAGCAATGCGAATGGATAAAAGGGAGAAATTTAAAGAATATTGTAAAACAAATAGTAAAAGGTGTGGTTTCTCCAACAGGCGACTATGTGGGATGAGAAGAGATAGTTGAAATTAATGCCCAGATTTCCACCTGTTTTGACTGGAATAGGACAGCATCAATTACATAAATGCAGAGCTTGAAGAGGGACAGGTTTAGACAAAAGGCTGAGTTCTGTTTTAGATATCCAGGTGATAGTGGGACTGCCAAGTGGAAGTGTTTTGAAGTATTTGGAAATCCAGGTCTGAAGTTCGGGTGAGAATGGTGGCTTAGAGGACAGTGTTGGGAGGCCCTTGCTTGGTAATCATGCAGAATTGATAACTGAAGCCTGTCAGTGATAAGCTCACCGAGACAAAAGAACAGAGGACTGAGGGCTGCACCCTAATATTCCTTCCAGAAAGATTCCAAATAAGTTCTTCTTGGATTTGATACCTTTGTGCATTTTCTGTTTAGTATTTCAGTTAAAATGTAAGTAGTATTCCTGAAACACAGCCTAAGGCTGCCCATGCAGAAATCTTCCAAGTGCCTGAGTGTGTGCATGTGACTACTTGCAAATGTGCCCACCTGAATAGAAAAACTGGCTTAATTGCACATTTTAGAGGTTGAATTGGGGGCATTTTCAGTGCTCTCAGAAAGGCATAATAAAGTAGTCTGAAATGGCATGCTAACTACCATTAAAATGTCTGTAGCTTTTCTCTTTTTTTCCATATCATTCATGCCATGTGATACTGATGTGGGGATACTTTCCAGCCACATTTGAAAGCCTCCCCTGAAGTTGCAAACCCAATGGTTTGGAAGAGATATTTCAAATAACTCAAAATATACAGTGTAAACAAACTGGCCTTTTAGTATGAAGTGTACTAAATTAAAGAAACCAGATGCTTTGGTTGGCTTGGAACAGCCAAATTATGATTGGCTCTTTTTCACTAACCATTTTCTTTGGGGCCTTCTCACCTCCTCCCCTTCCCTCCCTCCTCACCTCCTTCATCCCTCTCTCTCTCTCTACTCCCCCATTTGTTTTTTTATTTTCTTTTTTCAGAAAGTCAAAGCTCATCAGATACAGGAGATACATCTTCCTAATATCAACAACAAATGATTTTCTGAAATTAGCATTATTGTTGTTAAGTTAAATCGTTTGCCTAAACCCATTGAAATTTACTTATAAAGACCTGGTGGAAGAGTGAGTCACACCTTCAATCATAGTTCTAAGTGTGAGGGACTTTTCTGTGTAACAGTTTTATCTGACTTCGAAATTAAATATGAAATATTTCTCTTCCAATTAACCTCCAACTGGGGACATTTTATACAGTGTCTAGGAAATCACTTAGATCCATAAATCTCCAAGTTATTTATCCATATAAAATCAAGAAGCCTTACAACCCTCTGAAAGAAAGGTCCAAACCCAAATAACTCAGCTCATTAAAAGTTAGATGAACCTCCACGCAACTGAGTGGCTTTGCCTGACACAGAAGCTTCTGCGGGCCAAATCTATGCCATCTCCAATCAAGTGATACCTTAGGGAAATTAGTTACGTAGATAGAAATCCACTTTCATCTGAAATATCTAAAGGACTATGCCAGAAATGAATACTCAGCTCGAACTATAGGGATAGAATCTCTAGAAAATGGAGGCATTAAAGGAAGGGAAGAAATAGGGAAGAGAAATTTCATACAGTCTAATAGCAGTAAACACAGATCAACACTATTGACTCAATGATTAACATACCATCTGGCTGAGGAAAATCTTCTGTTTCTGTGATTCGAGATAAACACTAGCAGTCTCTGTCAGAAGGGTTAATTATAGCTTAGCTAATAAAGGTGGTTGTGAAACATTTTGTAAATGTAAAGTGTTCTGTAAGTATTAGATGTATGTAAAAAGCAAATTGCCAGACACCATCTCACGACAGTGGAATCCTAATGTATTTCAACTGGACAAGGGAATCTTGTCTTAAGCCAAGGCATCTAGTCTAAAACATACAAGTCTTTATGTCCTCCCTTTAGGGAGAAATTTTTATTGTGCTTTAGTAAGTCAAACTTTGGAGTGGAATTGGTTCCAGATAATTTGGGGAGGACAGGAGTAATTTCATTTCAGTTTCAAGGAGGTTGAAAAAACACTCCAGAAATTCTCTACAGCCTCTTTTTTTCTTCAAAACACCCATCACTACCACCTTCCCTCTCCACCCCTCTTTCACTTCTGGGTCTCAGCTCCCAGATGACAGCTGGCCCCTGGGACTTAGTTCTGGCACTTGCAGGACAGCCGGATGGGATGGGGTGGGCACATCCTGAAGATGAACACTTTAGTATCTTTCACACCCGGATTGAGCCTGATAATAAATCTTTTCAAAAATGCACAAATTATATTAGACACATTTTAGAGGGTCTTAAAGCAGTAACTGATGCACCCAAGTTACAGGATCTTTTTGTTGGTCAGCACTTTATTGCACAGTCTGACTTAGCTTCCCAGTTCTGAAACAGGAAAAGAAAAATAGGTCTACCACTCTTTCCTGCCGAATCTTTTTTGCAGGGCAAAAAAGAATTATTCTTTTCGTTAGAAACTCCACAGAGAGAATGAGTCAGGAAATTCTTTTTTGTGTCTTGACTTTGCATCCATATGCCAAAGTGCTGTCCCGATCCTGATCTGTTTTAAAATTTATGGGGACTTGTAAAAAGCAAAGACAAAAACTTCTAAGCCTGGTAGCCCAGTTTGTCTTGCTTTTGTCATGCACCAGGAGGCTGGGTATTCAGGAAAACAGCTTCGTGCCTGGCTGATTTTTGGCTGATGGAATCAGTTAACATCCCCAGGCAGATAGGGAAATCTTGTGTTTTATCAGTAGGATGCTGGCTGTCCAGAGGACTCAGGGCTGAAGGCAAAGAATCAGGCAAAGCAGTGGAAAGAAAAGTCAATATTGAAAAGTAACAGGAATTTACGAAGCTCTCACCGTTGCTCGGGACAGCTCCGCTTCTAATACTGGGAAGTCATTGCCACCACATTAATGTCTGGCTTCATGGCACTCTAACTCACTGGGCAGCACTGAGATGAGAGTGTGATTGAGCTGCAGAGGCCAACACTGCGGGCTCATTTTACAATTCATGACACCTTTGGGTAATTATTAAGTTCTGAGCTTTGTGAGTGTTTTGGATTGCTCATCCTCAGAATGTTTGCTCATCATACTCTTATGGTTGTGCTTTATCGGCCAAGTTTTGCAATTTCCTGCCAGGCTGTGATTGCTTCTTTCTTACATAGGTATTTTTAACTTTTGTCCAGCAGCTACTTATTCTGCAGTACTTTCTAATAGGTCCCCACAAAATGCCTCTTTGTCAAAGGAGAACTCGTCCCATTATTTTGTTTTCTATACTTGGATTGTGTGTCAGAGTAACTGGAGTTATAACTTCTGTAGTTGGGGAATATTCTAGTATTCTGCACCATCATGAACAGTGTGTACTTTCCTTTTGCATTTACTATTATATTAGTATTCCTTTCCAGTTCTAGTATGAAGCTACTTATACTTTCAGTATTCTAATTTTCTTAATGGCTTTTAAACATTCGCTTATACTATCTGCTTTTTCCTTCATTCTCCTACTCTCATGCCACTTTGGCCTCACATTGAAACTTTTCAAAAAGGCACATATCCCAATATCAGTGTATGGGGGAATCCAGTTTCTCTTTTCCCCACCAACACATCCACGATAATTTACAAAAACCTCGACACTCATCTATGAGTGTGCATTTCATCCTTTCATCCTAGGGTGACTTTTAATTACATCTCCTTTGATTAAGGATGAAAGATGCAGATATTTTACTCCGAATAAAAAACATAAAATGGAAAGTGCTGTTATTAAAGACACTCAGCAACAGCTTGAGAATGTCAGCAGCTAAAGCTGTGTGTCTACAGTGCCAAGGTAGATGGAGCAGCTGCTTCGGAAGAATATTGAGAAGCCAGCTGTTATTCCTATTGGCACAAGGATGTGCCAATCACCACCCAAACTGTGGGAAGTGTGTGCCAGATTCCAAAGGAAAGAGCACCTTCACATGCCAACTAGAAAAGAGCCTTGTTGTTTCTATGTGTCAAAATTATATCTGTAATTACTTACGTACTGTTCTCTCTTTAACCACCCATTCTTCCTTCGTACGTTGGCATGAGAAAGGAAGGATATTGACGAGGGAAACACCTTTCTCTGTCACTTTATGTTGTTATAACAAATAATTTTATGGCTTAAATGTTGATTATGGCATGGCTGAGATCTTAGGCTGTTGATTAATGGTGCAGACATAAACAAATTCAGGTGAATTTCAGAGGGTGACTTTTTCACCATCTGATATGGACCAGTCAATTTTCCAAAGCTCTCTATCTGGGAACCAGAAATCTTGGCTAACAAAAAACAGTGCCTCAAACTATCCCTAAGAAACATTTTTTCCTCCAAGCAGAGCAAGAGAAAAAAAAAATTTTTGCCCCTAAATTTGTTTACCACGAAGTAAGAAAAGCAAAAGAAATTCTCCCCCCTAATTTATTCTGACTTGGAATTTAAGTCAATTCCATAAAAAATGAGGCCTAGTTAACTTTTGCTTTGGCTATATATAAACAGTTTTTTGAGATCTAAAAACATTAACCTAGACAAGCAATTAGAAAGCAATAACTTCGTGTCCCTACTTTGTATTATGCTAAGGCATATAAAGCTTCCGAATTACACAGCAGGCTTCTCCAGAAGGAAGGTGAAAAAGAGTGCTTCTTATATAAGGGATTCCCAGTTTGAAGAATTTATGCACATGTGTAGTCCCAGTTTGAGGGCAGTTGCTCTCCCATGCTTGTTCAGAGGTTGTGCTGCAATGTAGACATGTGGCTGTGGCGAGCAGAGTTATGCCCTACAAATCTTTTGCTCTTAGAACTATTCCAGAAATTTAAGTAGATAAATAAGCAAACCGGTTATATTTTCCATGGTTTCAACAAGTCAATCCCAGTGGGAGAAAGTCATTTCTCTAAATCACATGAGGAAGAGCGAACATTCAGTGGTCGTCCTGTGGAGCCATCCGTCCCACTGGCAGTGTACAAGCACCCACAAGACTACGGTCCAGTGTTACTCTGACGTCTTCAGAGTAACAAGGACATCTTCAAACCAAGCAAGCAGACTGCTAAGGAGCATTCCTGAAAACTGGACAGGATGGAGACGGGAGCAGATGGAGATTGGTAGTGTCAGGACTCAGTGCAGGAAATAAAGCCCTGCATCGTAGCGGGTCGTGATGTTATTACATTGGAGGGAAGAGAGAAAGAGAAGAAGCTGCCACACAATGTAGGAGTGAGGCAGTGTGACCTTCTTCAGAGAGATGTTACAGATAACTTCCACAAAACAACAGCATTAAGTTCAAAAATTCGCAAACACTAGTTGAGAGTGTGCTTGCTATGTGAGTTGCACTACGCTGGGTGGGTGCCTCTGACTTGGGGAAAACATAAGCCACCAGAGGAGAAAAGGCAGAACATATTAAAAGGTTTCAAAGCACAACATGAGACAGCATTACCACAAAAGTCATAAAGCAGAATGGGATTAAAAGCCAAGTGGACAAAAGACCCTATCATCGCATGATTCTATTTATTGGTATGTCCAGAATAGGGAAGTCTACAGAGACAGAACCTAGAATAGTGCTTGCTTAGGGCCAAGGATGGTAGGATGGCGGATAGGAAGATGACAACTGAAAGGTACAGGGTTTCCTTTTGAGGTGATAAAAATATTCTAAAACTGACTGGGGTGACAGTTGCGCATGTTCCATGAATATACTAAAAACCGTTGAATTGTACGCTTTAAATTGGTGAGTTGTGTGGCATGTAAATTATATCTCAATAAAGCTGTCATTCTAAAATGTAAGGCAATAAAATTTGGAGGGGAAAAAGGCCAAGAAAATGGAAGGAGCGATAAATACTCCAAGAGTGGATCTTCTTCCTCAGGTCCCGGTCCCCGGCTTGTACGCCATTCCCACTTATCTACAAAAAAACAAAACGGAACTGTAAAATATTCCTGCTCACCTGGAACTGTGACACACAAGTAGAACCTTCAGAGAACACAGGTGCCTCATTTTCTACCACACGTGAAGCCCACTTAAATATGAGACGTTATGAGGTCCCAACACAGTGCTGGAAAACTATGAGCTTGCTAATCATCGTTCAGCAACGTTCCCAGACAAAAGGGCTTTAGCTCTCAACAACACAAACTTCTAGATGAAAAGAGTAGACTTTCAAGCTCTCTGAGGCCCTCTCACAAATAACAAAAAAGATTGGCACCAGGTAGGTCATACCAGAGACTAGAGCATTTACAAAGTTCTTCTATTTGCATTTATTTCGAGCAGTCAATAAATAAATGTTTCCATGCTATTAAAAATGGAGAAAAGAGAAGACTACAAACAAGTGCTTCTACCTCCTGCAATTTGGTCCATTTCCCCAGCTCCTGCTCAGAGAAAGATGCAATTGTTCACCTGATGACCCTGGTACCCAGTGTATTTTCTTTGGGGCCATCTTTTGAATATTATTTTTATATAAAGCCAAGTAAATGAATGGAGAAGTTGAAAAACATAATCAGAATGTTATATTGACACAGTTGTAGATTTTCCGAACACCAAAAAACAAGAAATGAATGGAAATGAGTTTGCCAAAGTGAACATTTTATGCATCTTTATATAGGGCATATTCCCAAGTGGAAAAAAATACACTGGGAGAATAGCAAAATATTTATTGAACATTTAAAATTTATGACATCTATTTGTCACATTTAGGCAGAACCCTTACCCTGAAGGACTTACATTTTAAACATCTTCTTCTTTGTGTATGTCTTTTTCTCCTTCCTTATTTTTCCATCTCTGTCGTTCAGAGAAGGCATTTTTAGCTATTTTGTACAAGCTTCAAATATTCTGCCCAACCTCAGGCATATAATCCCCCCTATAGCCATCTGTCTCTCCAAACGATCTATCTTAGTGATTGCTGGTGACCATGTAGGCCCTTTGACATACTGCAAGACACCAAATGAGATTTTTTTTAACTAACTGAAAAAGTCTAATATTATTGTTAGCCTTGAATGACCCAGAAGTAACTGTCTATTTTATATCATCAGAGACACCGTCAGGGATGATATACTTCCATTGGGAGGGTGGCTCACATTCCTTCACATGGCTGTGAGAAAGGCTGACCTTCTGTGGAGCATCAAGATTTGGGGGAATAGCTATAATAAAAGTTCTAGAAAAGACCCAGAAAGAAGTCTTCAGTAAAGTTGGTGATCAGTTATTGCTAAAGGGCTACTATAAACCTAAAGTTTCTCTTTTAGGAATTTAGAGAATCTGTGCTTTTAGTTGAAAGGGTTATGGGGATATGAAATGGCTTCCCAGATGCTGCTATAATAAAATTAGACTTTGTATCATTACCTAGTTTTTTTCCTTCAGAATTTGAATTGCGCTCTTAATCTTATCAGTAAATATTTTTCAACAGTGGCACATTTTATTATTTTTGTTATGGTCTTGCTTTCAGTGTGAATACAGATTGTTGTTGTCAAAGTCCTTCCTCAGCTCTGATTGGGCCAATTCAGGAAAAAGTGTGCCAGGTACCCTCCTAGTCTGAACCAGGCCATGTGTGAAGTGCCTTGGTTTTTCCTCAACAACCAAGCTTCTCCGAGCAGGGCCAACGTTTCTCTTTCACCACAGGTGACCTAACCTCCCTGTCTCTGTCTCCCTGCTCCACCTCCCAAATTCTCTCCCACCAAACAGACCACTCCACCACCTATTTCTCTATTTGCTGATCTGGCCCTTCTTTTTGCCAACCTGTAAGAAGTTCACCCTTTAAATATTTGCTACCTTTTTCTTTCAAAATACTCCACATGTTAATTCATTTCACAAAGCTTCTCCTAACTCACCAGAACAATGATGATCCATTCCCCCAATCCAAGTGCCCGAATTCCAACGAGATGCAATTCATAAATGCCCTAAAATGATGCATATTATAAATATTTGCTTTTACCCTATTTGCTTTTGCTGCATGTGTCTTCTCTATTTTGTTGGGCAATCGTGCTTTGGGGTATGTCCTTTAACGTGTGTGTATAGTTACAAAGTGGGATACCCATCAGTGGGTCTCAACAATGTCTCCCCATTGAAGTCACTGGGGAAACTGTAAAAATATGCCAGATTCACTCCAGATCAATTAAATTAGACTATCTGACTGAAAACAACTGATCATAATGGTTGTGAAGAATAGAATGTTAGCCTAGTTTCTTTTTTCTCCCCATTCTGGGCTGAAGCGGGTTTTAAAATCCTGACTAACTTAAAAATATAATGGAAAAGAAAATAAGAGAAAATATTCTGGTTACAAGTCAACAACTGCTTAATTATGTGGTTATCAGGTTAAAGGTGTGCAAAAGCTTTTTCTAAGTCACCGTGTGTCAGTCCAGAGCCATAAAAACATTTGCTTTAAATGATGGTTCCATGTTCTACTCATTCTTACTACAAGTTTCTATGACCCATACCTGACCTAACCCAACCACTTTGATGAGTAGTAAGATTCTCCAAAGATTGATTCTATGAATCCAAGATGTGCATTGACCTCAAGAAGCATATATTCTAATAAATCATACATATGATAAGCTATGTTTGAGGCTTAATTCCAGGTATTGTTGTCTTAGCTGTATAGGTCAGAATTTCCTAACCAATGTGCTGGGAATGGGTCTCCAGTGTGCTGAAATGTTAAACTCCCTCAGTTCCCTGGGTGGCCATGCAAGCCTGGGACAGCCAAGATTCCAGTCCAAAAGACCCTGGACATAAACAACCAGATACATTTAACCCAGTGGGGCATCAAATGTTACTTTTTATGTGTGTTATGGAGTGCAAAAGCAGGGAAGCGCTGGAGAGATACAGATGCTAGAATCTTGAGTGTCTGAAATAGGAAAGCAATTCAGAGTACCAAGTTTGTGCTCAGTGCAGAAGACATTATGTACTGCACATAAATCCATCCAACAGTTATTATACAGTCATACATACAGGAGTGAAACTATGAGTAGCAGCATTTCAGATAGGAAAAACTAAGCAATTAGTATTAAAGGAAATTGTCCCCCAATACCACCTGGTAGCATAAAAATCATTGTCATTACATTATATTGCTCATGATGATAGTAATCTCTAATATTATAACACATGAGTACAGTAGATTTACAATAGGTACACCATGAACATTTGTGGTAAAGAACATTGTTATTTATCTATCATTTCCAAAATAGTTACTTCAATATATTTGAAATAGTTTTTTAGTTCCAGTTGTCAAATTAAAACAGATTAAAATTATGTAATTGGGTTTGGATATGAAGAACTACTTCTCTGGGTTCACTTATCACAAAAAGAGAAGTAGTGTATAGATCACTATACACTACTTCTGGAATTCTGGACATTTTTAGACTTTAATTTCAAAAAGTGAGATGTATATGTTTTCCCAAAAAAGATTCTAAAAGGCTATATGCTTGATAAGAACAAAAAACTTTAAAAGATAAATTTATTACAATGTGTATTCATTCAGTTAATTGAGGCATTGTTTTCCTGATGACAATTAAGACATACTCTTGGACCTTGGGGATTATAGATAGGAAACATAGAAACCACATTATATTGAGATCACAAAATGCCTCAGTAAGCAAGAAAAGAAACATTTACCTAAAGAAACCAATGAAAGTGTATAGAAAATTCTCTGATGTGGTCAGATAGTATTTTAAAATATTAATGACATGAACAAAAGATAGGGGAAGATTCATCCAACCAAAGGCAAATACAAATGTATGACAGAAATCATTAAGAAAGAGGATTTTTTCCCTTTTCATTGACAACTTGGCTGACTATAAATAAATAAATAAATAAATAAATAAATAAATAAGAAAGAGGATTTTTAAAGGATTTGTTAAAATCCTCTTTAATGAACAAAGATGGAAAAGGGCCAGCCCAGGGCCTAGGAAAGTGGTGAAATATTCCGCGAGCAGCAGAAGACAAAGAGAAGGCGGTAATAGCTGTATGCCCGCCCCTGCCTTTTTTTCCTTCTTCTTGTCAAAAAGAATGAGTTCAAACTAGAAACAAGTATAATTTTCTAGCACTCTGGGAGGCCAAGGTAGGAGGATCGCTTGAGGTCAGGAGTTCAAGACCAAGTCTTGAACTTCAAGTCTCTAGTAAAAATAGAAAAATTAGCTGGGCGTGGTGGCACACACCTATAGTCCCAGCTACTCGGGAGGCTGAGGCAGGAAGATCACTTGAGCCCAGGAGTTTGAGGTTGCTGTGAGCTAGGCTGATGCCCGGCACTCTACTCAGGGCAACAGAGTGAGACTTGAGACTCTGTCTCAAAAAAAAAAAAAAAGAAAAAGATTTAATTTTGTCTTTAAAAAGTGTCAGCGTGAAGGGTAGGCATGAAAACCCAAGATAGTAAAAAACAAGCAAACAAAAATGAGGATCATGTTTTTGGGTCTACTGAATTATAATCCCAACTACATACAGATATGTTTGCAAAACTCCCTGTCAATAATCCTGATGGAATTATGAAGAATAGGGAAAGTGTCAGAAAACAGGAAAAAGGCAAAAATTGTCTAAATTTTCAAAGGGTAGAAATGGCAGATTCAGTTAAAAAAAAAAACCAGGGCGGAATGGGGAGATGTTGCTCAAAGGGTACAAAGTTTCAGTTAAACAAGATGAATAAATTCTGGAACTCTTGTACAGCATGGTGACTATAGTCAATAATAATGTATCGTCTGCTTAAAAATTACTAAGACAGTAGATTTTTAATGTTCTCACCACACGCAAAAAAAATTTCTATGTGAGGTGATAGATATGTTAATTAGCTTGATCGTGGTAATCATTTCACAATGTATACATATATCAAAATATCATATTGTACACCCTAAATACACATAATTTTTATTTGTCAATTATACCTCAGTAAACCTGGGGGAAAAAACACATCAAATGATCCCTGTTTATAAAGCATCTTCGCTTCAGTTCAATTACCATGTATGTTGGCTGTGTGAACAATGCCGCCCGCGAGGGGTATGTCCAATTCGCAGTAGAGCTCTGATTGGGCAAATTACTACATGGTCCAATCAATCCTACGGTGAGTTAGTGAAGTGCGGGCCTCAGGGGCTGCTTCTGCAGTGGACAATGTTTCCTGAATTTTATATGCTTCCCAAATAGTCCTTATTCCAAGTAACTATGCTACAAGGTCTTTCTTCCAACTATGCATCCTGAAAGGTCCGGTTTAATTTTATAGATAAAATAAAATGCTCCAAAATATACCTCTCCCTAAAATCCCCATACTTACATGTTACATACTTATAAAATTGATGGGCAACTTGTGTGAATGAATAGACCCATGGCTGCGTGCCATGATCCATTTTCTGCCTTCTCTGTGCAGCCAGGAGGATGTTTACGGTGGCTTCGTCCCCTTTTCCAGAGAGGCCCCTAGCACAGCAGCCACACCACTGAGTGAGACACCGCCTCTGGGCAGAGAGCAGAGACAGAACAGTCCTTGCTGGCTGACTGGACTTGCCATAGCTGACATGGGAAATGCAATATAGGACCTGGGTAATAGGAAAAGATAACACATTCATTGGGGGCTCTATTAAATGTAAATGTGTGAGGCACCCCAACAGTCTGTCCTCAACAAAACAGCCAGCACAGTCCTTTGAAGACTTTAGTCAGATCATGTTGCCCTCTGGTTCAAAAGTCTCCTGTGTCTTTCTGTCTCACTCTAGTTCCTAAACTATATGCCACTCCCTTTCTGTCTTAGGCTTTCAGGCTGGTATAAAACCAAAAACCTTAAACTGGGTAATTTACAAATAATACAAATTTATCGCCCACTGTTCTGGAGGCTGTGCAGTCCAAGATCAAGGCACAGCAGATCTATGTCTGGTGAGGACTCACTCTCTGCCTCATAGGATGGTGCCTTCTGTGTGTCCCCACATAGCTCAAGGGGCAGGGCAGCTCCTTCAACCTCTTTTATAGGATGGCAGAGCCCTCGTGACTTCATCACTTCCCTAAAAGCCCCACCACTTAATACTGCCACGTTGGGGATTAGGTTTTAATGTGAATTTTAGATGAACACATTCAGACCTAGCACCTCCTCACCCCCACCACTGGTTATCTCTCTGCCCTTACCCCTCCCACGCATGCCCCCCCCCTCTCTGCTCCAGCATGCTGGTCTCCTTGTTGTTTCTAGAATGCTCCAGGCATGTTCCTTGCAGTCTTGTGGTTGCTGTTCCCTGAGCCTGAAAGGCTCCTCCCAGATGGCCTCACGGCTCCTCTCACACTTCATTCAAGTCTTTGCTCCACTCACCTCACTGTGGCCTTCCCAGACTCTGCCCTAGTTAAGCTGCAGCCCTACCCCATCCAGGACAGTGAGTCCACCCAGCACTTCCTCATCCCTTCCCTGCATTCACATGACTTCCCTATAGGAGGTACTTTACTTACAGATCTGCGGCCACACCACCCCAAACAGGAACTGGAACTTGACTGATCTTATCTGATTTTGGCTTATCTGATTTTGGAAGCTAAGCAGGGCTGGGCCTAGTTAGTACTTGGATGGGATTTTGATTATTGTCTGGCTTCTTCCCCCACTAGAATCTCAGCCCCACAAGGGCAGGTGTGTTTTACCTGTTTTGTTCACTGCTATGTTCCCAACGCCTAGAACAGGGCCTGGCACACAATGTCTACTGTTTTGAGTAGGCACTCAGAAACGTATCTGTGAAATAAATGAATAAACATCCAGTTGCTCTGCAGCCCCAAAAAGAAATTAGAACCAGAGATACAGATTTAGTCATACAGTCAGGGAAGCAAGGGGTGATGGTACCAGGGAGGTTAAGCCGGGGGATCTCTAAGCTATAATCTTGACCTAAGCATTTTACACTCACACGCACAAGCTCCACATAAAGCAGTATACACCCAATTATTTCATTATTTTCCCCAAAATGATCATCTTAGTAGATACTTGGAAAACATGTTTCATAGACAAATGTGTTCAGGAAATGCTATATGATCTCACTTTCTTTGATATTCACAGTGTATATTAACATACTGGAAGGTCTGAGAAATCTTACAATTAACAAAAAAGAAAGATTAATTTTGTTAAACCTCCATGTTTCCCAAGCACATTGGATTATTATGCCTTTAATTCACATAATGTTTAATCACATATCAAAAAATAATTCTTGCCTTTAAATACACTTCAATACTGGCCTAGATTTTTATAACACTATCAGTAATAATAAAATTTATATGAAATATAAAATATACTACAATATAGAATTTATATAATATGTATGTTCAATATTTACATGGCAATATCAAAAAGAATATACTTCATAAAATTTTATTATGAAGTGATTGGGAAAGCACTTTTATCCATGTGATTTTATTTGATTTCTACCTTCTGGAAGTATACAGGGCAGATATTACTATCCCTACTTAACCAAACAGAAGAGTGAATAAATCCCACAATGGGTAAGATGTACCAAGGTCACAGAGGGAAGAAATAGATTTTCATGCTATTGACTTCTTCACTTGGTGATTCAGTTTTAAAATATTACGGAATGTGCATCCTCCCTTAACAATAGATCATGGCTCTCACCTTAAGTCAAGACATCTTTGAACAGGATGTACTTAAGGGCACAGGCTGTGGAGTCAGTCCCCTTGATTTCAAATCTGGCTTCACACTCATTGGCCATGTCATCTGGGCTAAGTAATTCAACGCCCCTGTCTCTCAGGACATGGTATTTATAACAGTACTGATCTAAGGGAGTTACTATGAGGATGAAATCGTTAATTCATGAAAAGTACTTCAAACATTACCTAGCATCCACTAAAGCCTCCATTAACATTACCTATTACTATAGAAATATGTTACTGTTTTTAATAACAACAGAACATTCTATGACATGGATATAATATAATCAATTCAATCACTTCCCTACCAAGTCCAGTTTTTACCATCTGTTTCCTTTCTGAAAAACAAACAAAAAATGAACAAGACTTGGAGCTTTAAAGAATCCCGAGTACCATGCTGGCACAGAGGACTGGAACGAAGAACTCCCAAATACTTCCTGCTCCTGAGAGGGCTCCAGTGGTGAGCACGGTGGTCAGCTGGTCCTTCTCAGGTCAGCAGACTTGGTGTGGAAGTCTCCTAAGAACAGACTATCTCCTGGGACTTGGAGTATTTCCTATCCGTGATCAGCAACATCTTTTCTTGCAGTATTTTGGCAAGTTTGTCCTTGTTCCCGGCCAGAATCAGGAAGTTCAGAAGCACATGAAAACAAACAATACATAAAATGCTTCTCTCAAATTATTCAAAGTTTAAAAAAAAATTAGAAATTATTTAGTGATATTGGGACTTGGTTGGTGTTTCATCTTACTAATTATATTTATTCTCATTGATGTGCCCAGTGTTTCCTTCCCAACAAATACCTTTCTTGGCATTGATTTTCATTTGACTTTTTTTCTTAAAGTATATTTAAGAATAGGAAATGGTTAGATAGGTTATTACTATATTTTGCAAAAATTTACAGACATTTTCATGACATGAACTATTCTATCCTCAGAGCAATTTACAAATTATTATCATTCTTAGAGATTACTACTATTCTTAAGATCAGCATAATTTTTTCCTAAAAATTCTATCATTTCAATGATCATAGTTAAGCCAATTGCAAGCCAATACTATAAAGTGCTACTTTTCAAACTTTTACTTGTCATTCAAGATCCATCTAAATATCAGCTCTGTAATGAAATTTTCCCAGTTACCCAACTCCAAGTGATATCCAAAAGGCTCTGCTTCTCTCTCTCTCTCAATCTGCAGTCACTTAATAAAATCCAATGGAGTGTTTTCAATCATCCCTTCACTTGCCCTTCCCACAAGATCTTTCTGGAAACCATTCCTTCCATCTTCAAGCACTCTCTTCTCTGACATGACTCTGGTTTTCCTCCTACCTCCATGGCTGCCCCTTTTCCTTTTAGAGACTCTTCCTTCTCCAGCAAGTCATTAAACCTTACAGTTGTTCAAGGCTGGATGCTCAAGGCCCTATTCACTTCTCACCTCACTTCTTAGGCAGCTTCATATCTGCTCGTAGCTTTATCTGATTTACAAAGTTCTAACTCCATCCCAGACATTCCCTCTAAGCCCCATGTCCCGCTGCCTCCTTGACATTTTTGCTTTGAAATCTCAATAACACTTATACTCAATGTGGCCAAATTTGAGGGCATGAACTTCTCCCCCAAACCAGGTCCTTCTAGAATTCCCTTTTTCTGTGATTAGCACAGTCATCCAGTTATGCAAGCCAGAATTGCCCTTGATACTTCTTTACCCCTCAGCCCTCATATACAATTCCTCACCACATCGTGTCAATTTTACCTACTAAATATCTCTCAAATCTATTCACATCTCTGTACCAACACCACCACCCTACTCCAAACTATACCATCTTTTCTCAACTAGACTCTTACAATGATCTCCTAACTAGTCATTCTTTCTCCCTCCAGTCCATTCTCCATACTGCACCCAAAATTGTTTTTTTAATATGAAAATCTGAATACATCGTCTTCCTGTTAAAATCATTCCATGGCTTCCTAATTCTCTTGGAATAAAATCATACTTCCAAGCCTATCCTGCGAAGTCCTGATACCCCACCAGCTTTGTTCTCTTTGCTATCCGTATTTGGCTTTGTCTCTCAAATAAGCCATCTTCCTGCTACAGGACCCTTGCCTATGCTCCCCCTGCCTAGATTGCTCCCCTCAGAGTGACCATGTAAGGTATGGTCTAAACCAGAATACTCTTGAATGTGAAGGGGACACTATTACTAATTACACAGGCATAAATCAAGAGCTTCCAGGGCAAATTGGGACATATATTTGCCTTAAATTAACTTAAATTTAAATTAATTTAAATTATTTGCATGGACTCACAGAAATCTGCTTACTGGAGACCTGGTATAAGAGTCTAAATCATACCTTCACCCATTGTTCTAAAATTTGAAGGCCTTTTAAATGTAAAAATTATATTTAATTTTAAATTATAACAGTAAATGATTCTCTTTAAATTCTAACTGAAACATTTTATAGTATTGCTGGGAAGCCATTTTAAACCCAGAAATTTCCAAGTTATTTATCCACTTGTAATCATAAAGCCTTGCAATGCTTCTGAGAAAGGGACCCAAACCTGAATATTCTAGTATCATTAAAAGTTAGACTCCTTCTAGCTTATACCATATTATTTATTTATGTGACTCTCTTCTGGACTGTTAAATATCTGAGTGCCAAGAAGACATCTTATATACCTTAGTATTTCCCTTTTCCCCACCTACTTTCTAATGTTTTGTATAATGGCTTGCATGAGCATTTGTTGAAATGAATTGAAGCAGTGTAGGGACTCTCTGAGTCTACTTTGAACTGGCCCCTTTGCTGACTCACATACCTAAAAGTTCTACTGACCTGCAAGATGCCTGCATCTCTGGTGGAGTCTACATCTCCCTGTGGTCCAGCCTGTACCACTGGGGGTTCCTGGTTCCGGAGCTGCAACTTTGTCATCCTGGGCTTATAATGCTACCATGGAGAATCACCAGGATAAACATTTGGCCTTCCTCAGGACGTAGTTTTGGTACTTACTTTTATTAACCCTGGAGTGCTCCGTGGAGAGAGAAGAAACACAGCCTGGGAAGATCAAAGGTGCCATGAGTTACACCACGGGTAATCGTACCTGGTCACTGCTGTGGAGAATGAAGATGCCAGCCACGTGCAGGAGTGGTTTAGAAAATAAAGACTCCCAAGTCCACCTGGCTTTGAATCCCAATTCAGTCATTTACAAGCTCTCTGTACTCCCTGGTACAATGGGCATGATACACACACCCGCCTCAGTGAGGTTGTTCCGAGGACTAAAGGAGCTCATGCAGGTCAAGTCCTTCAAACAGTTACTAACACTGAGAAAACCCTCCTAAATAACATTCACTCTTACAGGCATGGAGGTGGGAACCCCAGAATATCAGAAGAACAATAACAAAATAAGAATAATAGCTACTGGATTTTGAGTGCTTACCATGTGCCAAGCACTGTATTAAGCACTGTTTTTATATATATATTTAGAGAGAGAGAGAGAGAGAGAGAGAGAGAGCATTTATTTTTTTAAAAAAAGCTAATATTGCCTTGGTGAGATTCTAGAGATAAAAAGTATTATCCCAGAAATAAGTGAATGACATGTGAGCTGTCACTCTTGTTTTCATTACTCAAGGTGGACCCAGATTGTATAGTCCCTAAAATGACCCCTTGGGTCAGTCCCCTTCTCTCAACCTTCGTGAGAATACATGTCTTCGTGTTCTTTTAAGTTCTTTTACAGCTTCTTGGAATTCTCCTTAAGCATTCCTGCTGCTTCTTGTTCAATATCTTTTTTGATTAGACTCCTGTGTTCTCAATGACTGAAATTTATTTTTTTCTCATGTTCTCTCTGAAAAACTATCAAGCTAAAACATGAGGATAGCTACTGTTGACACTCGTCTCAGTTAAAACCTACCTTCCCTGCTTTAGAAAATAAACCCACTACTATTTACATACTCGCTTTTGCAGTTTAAGTCCCCAAATGCACGTTTGTCCCAAAGTATTTAATAGTTCTAAGCTAAAGTTGCAGGGTAGTAGAGTATTGCTTGGGGACTCTAATTTGGTGAAATTTCCCTTCTCTGTGATTTTGATATAAAGATCAAGATTTTTTAAAAGAGAAGAAAGAAATAACTTTTTTTATGAAGAAAAAAAGCTTTTTTTACTTTACAAAATAAAAAAAAACTTTATTTTGTTCCTTTTGCCAAAAGTGTGGTCTCTGGACGACTATCTCCTGGTTTGCCCCTCTCTCAATGACAGCCCTGGAACACACAGCTAGTGAAACAGCAATGGCAGGAAGCCTCCGACTTAGCCAGCTCAACACAGTCCTTAGTGACCAGACAGGCCCAGCCCCACTCAAGAAACTGGAAGGTTAAAACTCGACAGGGGAAATTCTGGTCTAATCAGCCATCTTGGGTCTCTCATATAAAATCACGGTGCTCGGAGCAATAATCTCTGCCTGAGTTATCTAAACTGGCTGCTTCTACTACCCCATAAATCTATGGAGTGATTAAATTGCACAACGTTCCCCCTCTTTGTTAGACTAGATAAACATCTTAGGAGAAATCATTCACTTAGCTAATTCTGAGAGTAGTCACATGAAATAAACAAAGCTTCCAACTGAGACAGTGCAGTGGGTGAAAGTTCTTGTCTGAGATGTGGGGTCTGGGTTCTCTCTGTCCTCATTTTGCAAGTGGCGGCAATGACATGGATTAGTAATGTGCTCAGGAAGCTCAAAGGAATACCTTTTACGAGAGTTGCTTCTTCCACACCATATTTGGGCTGCTCTGGGATTTCGTGTTTCTGACACCACCACCATCTCACCTTCCTTGTTCCTTAGTGACGCCCGCCCCTGCCATGAATCTATCCCATGTTCCCTGCAACCTGTTTACATCAAGAACTCCATTATCTTCTTCATTGGTCTCAGATGCCATAGGAGCACGGTAGCTACTGCTCTGTCCCTTCCTGACACCTATTCCCCACCCTGAAATGACCTCGACACACCATGATTGTGGCCAGAGAATGGTTCCTGTCATGTGGTCCATGCTTTAGCCACTGTAAGCTGTCATTGCCGTCAGAGTCCCCACCAGTTACATAAGAGGCCACATAAACGTCTGCTCCCTAAGCACAGGCTTGTATTAACCAGAGACAGCGCAAGAGGCCAACTGTGCAGAAGAGGTCCATCCCAGTTCCACGTCCCGGACGAGGGTGAGGGGCTGTCTCCGGGTCTCGGCTCCTGGAGCGACAGCAGCTCAGCTGTCTGCCTGTTTGCTGCCTTCAGTACTGAGGACGACACGTTATGTTTTCAGCCTGAAGAGGCAAAAGAGAAGCAGCCCTTTCAAAATAAGAATTCCCCTGCTGTTTGTTTCCTTTTGGAACACAATAAGAACAGACTGGGGACATGACTCTGAGCTGTCAACGCTTCCTACCAGCTTCCACGGCACCTTTCATTTGCCAGAAGAAAAAAAAACTGCTCAAGTTAAACAAGGGCTTAATGAATAGTCAAAATAATTGTTTAGCTTGGATATAAGGACTTAGGTAAATAGATGATTGCCTGAGACCTGAGCCAGTAAAAGCAGCACAGCAGGACACCGCTTGTTCTGTCCCTCGGACAACAGGCCAGTGGCCTCTGCTCCTCCTCCAAGGACTGTTGTCACGGAATTATTTCTCTCTCCCCACCAGCATATTAAAGCAATTTAGTAGCAGAAGGGGCTCATCAAAGCAGGGAAAAGTAAAAAGAACATTCTACATTAGAAATATAGGCTTAAAACATTAATTGTACTATGCTAGAGCTTCAACTAAATAGAATGCTCAAGATACAGAATGTTTGCTTTGCTTGTATTTAACTTTTCTGGTGTTGAAAAATTTCTAAAACGCATTATTAGCCCACTTACAATTGTCCTGCCTTTTGCCTTACTAGTATTTTTAACATGATTTAATCCTTTTGAAAACAATTGTTTACTGCACCAAAAGGCCATCATTAGGTACTCAGCTTCTCAGAGTGCGATTGTAGTTACAGACAGCGTAGGCACTGAAACTGAATCTTTCAGGTGTGGTTTCCTCGTTCGTTGTGGTTGCTGTTGATTTTTTTGTTTTGTTTGTTTGTTCAGGTATCTTTGCTATCAGCTTGCTTTGCTATTTATCTCTTTTTCCCAAAAGTGGGGAGCAGCATGAAAATGCCACTTAGTTGGGAGCTTGAATAAATTAGTTGCCAGCTAATTTCAGTTCTGCTAAATAATATTTTCAATAATTGCTTTCCATTTCTTACTTGGAAGTAATAGATGCCTTGTTGATCCAGAACAGGATTTGGTTGTCTTGCTCATACGGCCCATTTCCACAGAACTGCTCTTTGAATAAACAACATCCATCTGATTAAGCCTCGAATTCATTAAGGGGATGGATACCCCTGGTATTCAGTTTCTCAAAACTGTGATAACTATATTCAGTTTAATGGCAAATAACAATCAAAGCATATACTATGTAAGAAATGTTAATGCTTACCTCTTTAAACAATTTTTAACCTGATAATATGGAATGGTGGTTAAGAACATGGGGTTTAGAATCCATTCTGAGTTTAAGCAAAAGCTCTACCCTTACTAGCTCTATGAGTTTGAAAAAATTATCAAATTTGCATTGGCTTTAGTTTGCCTATATGTAAACTGGTCTAAGAATAATAATAAATACCTGCTGTGGGTTGTTGGGTTGGTGATATGAGATAATGCAGGTAAAATGCTCAGCACAGTGTAAGTGTTCAATAAACATTAACTATCATTATTTCACACATCTTACACTTTCCTCACAACAACCTTGTGTGAGGCGAAATTGCTATCATGATGCAATTTAAATGTTAGACAACTCAACCTCAAAGTGGTCAATGATTTGTCCCAAGTTACCCAAGATGGCAAAATGCTGATGTCTCAGCATAGGAGTCCCTGAGTTCCTCATATACTGCCTGCCCTTTGTCCATTCTACCATGCGGTGCTATCTTCTCATCCCCCAAATCTAAAGTCTTCTATTATGGGGGCAATCTAAGATTTTTTCTTTTCATTTTAAAAACCAGGTCTACACACCAATGGTATTGAGGAGACAGCTCTGCCTAGGAAGTCTAATAAACTAGATTTAAGTGCTAATTACTACTATAAGCTTAAAGCACCGTAAACTCAGGCAACTCAGTTAAAGTCCATATATATTTACTACCTCAGGCCTTTAAGAACCCCCAACCCTGAGCTGGGACCACAGGGTGAACAGCAGTCCTTGAAAACCATTCTCCCGTGGGCCTCAATTTTCTCACTTATAAAGTAAAGAGAATAATAATAATAAGTGGCTCTCCTCACCAGGCTATTATGAGGATCCAACAAGAGAAACAAGAAAATAAATATTGTGCGATGTTTGTGAAAGTGCTTTGTAAACCCTTCAGCGCATTATAAATACAGGGTATTCAAGACAACTGCCGAGGAGAGGAAAACACTTCAACTCTTCTCCATCGCTTTCCTTTAACTATTGGCCATCCACCCCATGGACTTATCAAAATACATAAATTAATTTTTTTTTTTTTTTTTTGAGACAGAGTTTCCCTTTGTTGCCCGGTCTAGAGTGAGTGCCGTGGCGTCAGCCTAGCTCACAGTAACCTCAAACTCCTGGGCTCAAGCAATCCTTTTGCCTCAGCCTCCCAAGTAGCTGGGACTACAGGCATGCGCCACCATGCTCGGCTAATTTTTTCTCTATATATATATTTTTAGTTGTCCAGATCATTTCTTTCTATTTTTTAGTAGAGACGGGGTCTCACTCTTGCTCAGGCTGGTCTCGAACTCCTGACCTTGAGCGATCCACCCGCCTCGGCCTCCCAGAGTGCTAGGATTACAGGCGTGAGCCACCGCGCCCGGCCTAAAATACATAAATTAATTTTTTTAAAAAAGCTAACAGCATTCCCTTCTTAGATGTCAATTTATAGTCATATTTTAGAAGTACTTTTCCATCTCTTCCTTCTTCCTCCCACTTTGCTTTCTCCCTGTTATCCATAAGTTGTAACATTCTTTAATATCAATATGGCAATTTCATATCAGATTATATGAGATATTAAATAAGGCACCAACATAAAATTCAAAGCAGAGGATAGCCCCAGAGCTCACAGCTTGCACTTTACAACCCCAGGTACACTCAAGGCCCATCCATGAGCAACATTTTAAGCACTGTCAGTTGCAGGGGTTGGAGCAGATGGCGATCTCGCCCCGGCCCTGGTTACCTCTAGGAGTTAGGAAGGAGGAGGAAAGACTGTTACCCTCTCCACTCCCAGGCTGGGGCCCCAGTGCCACCTGAGCTCTGGGAAAAAGTGGTTTATGGCCATGAATCCATTACTACTGGAATTGAAACCTTCCCTGATTCAGTTCTTCCAGAAATATATTAGGTCTCATGTATTTTTACCTCTCCTTTGATTCCATGTTATGTGTAATAACTGGTGAATTTGGTCTTTATATCTACTCATGTCAACAGAGGACATTCACTTAGAGTCCACTAAGTACCAGACAATATACAAAGTGCTGTGGAGAAATGCAAATAACATGACATACATGATCCCTGCTTTGCAGTTTAGAAGTAAATAAACCAGCATTTATTGCCAGGCAGCAGGTACTATTTTAGGATCTGTGATGATGACGCTTCAAAGTAGATCTCATCTTCATTTTATAAATGAGGCAACTGAGGCTCAGAAATAAATTTGCCAAGATCGCACAGTCAGCCAGGGTCAGAGGCAGGCTTCTCCAAGGTCTGCCTCGTTCTAAAGTCCATGCTCTCTTCACCCTACTCCACCACCTCCCTTGATCGGGAAGGCAGGACACACACCAAAAACAAAAAAGGAAAATGAACACACACACTAAAGGAAAACTACAAATAAATAAGTCCCAGAAGCTCTCCGGACTGTCCTGTGCGCAAGGGTGGTGGCGTGGCTAATGTACCTGGGACAAGGCTAGCCTTTGGGCAGATTCTAAAGCTGGTAAATGATACAACCTGGGGACAAGGAAGGTGGATGCCAGGCAGAAAACAATTGTGCTGGAACCAAGAGAAATGACACTCTGGCTGATTAAAAAAAAAAGCTACATTCTCAACACACCATTTGTCCCCTTCCAGATTCAGACGCTTCATTTTTATGGCTCTGGGAAGTATGAAAAGACTATGGAAACATAAGTTGTTGTGATTTTCACCAGACCCATCTTCCAGGCAGATATAAGAGAGCAGTGGTTCGTTCGTTATCGCATTGCCAAGTTCATTACACTCAGCATTAATCAAATATCCCTTCACGCATCGCACTCTCTTCAGTAAGGTGAAAGGGAATCATTTTTCTCCGGACATCTGGTGTTGGTTTCATTGACATAACTGGTTAAGAGGATTTACAGAAGAAAAGTGAATACACTTGGCAACGTTTTCAAACATTTGTTTGGATTTTCTATTTTCTAGGAGATGTACAACTAACGGGTCAGACGGGGGTCCCTGCTGAACGCCGAGGCTCCTACCCATTCATTGACTTCCGCCTACTTAACAGTGAGTAATCAAGTGTACCTGGAAAGGAACAAACGTTTTCTTCAAAAAGGAAAAAAAAAGAATCCTCATTTCCCCCTGAACTTCAAAACCTTCCAGGGTCTGCCTTCCTTCCTCCGTCTCTCTCCTGCCAACTGGAACTTAACCCTTTGTCTTTGAATTTCCTCATGAGGGAAGTAATTCTGGCCCTGCCCTGCCTCTCTGAGCTTTAGTGAGGGTCCGGTGAAATCATGTCAGCTTTAAAAATGTAAATCTTAGGTACTGGTGAAGGCCTATACAAGAAAGCTATTGTTCTTTGTTTTCCAGCACATTCTCTCCACCTTCAGCCAGGACCAGACTAGATGAGATTCAATTTTGTTTTTCAAACCTCTTCTGCAGTTGCCCTTAGGAACCCACCCATTATCTAATTCTCAGGGCTTGGTCTGATCTAAATCCTTGAGATCTATTCTTGCATTCCTGGTAAAACTCTTCACCAGGCAAAGTTCTTTTTGCCTGCACTTGCTGCTTTCTCCTTTATCACTAACTTTATTCAAGTTCATTTACTTCTCCTTTTCCCCTCCGTCTACTAGTCCTCATTGGGAGTTTTGCTCAATCTTTGGTTCATAATTCTCTTAATCTTAGGTTCCTCTGGAAACCCAAACCAGAGACCAGTCATCCAGATTTCATATCTCGTAACTACCATAATCATCCTTCACTTTGGACTTGTGGGGGAGGTAAGGGAGAAAGTGGATAAATTTCACATTTTGCTCCAAGATTTTCAGTGTTTGGTTCTCATATCACTTCCCATCTACAAATTTCAAAGTGTTGGATTGCACCCACAAAATATTACTTTCCTATGACATAAATAAGCTCAGCTAAAGAGGTAATTTGATTTACTTTGACCCCTGGAAATTACTAGGAGAAACTAGAACTTGCTATTTCTGATCCTTACATCCTTGAAAGGCCAATAGGAGAGGGACATGTTTGTATTTCTCCTGGCTGGGTAACCTCCCATATCAGTGTGCAGTGTCTGTTTTTTCAGCTCTTTCAGGGCCACAGAAAGTTGAAGTAACTCTTTCCATGCTAGAAACAACCTTTCCCACCCACACCCCCAAAAATGCTTTATAAAAGGCATAATTGAGTCACAAGACCAGTGCAATATTGGATACAGCCTGTGGATACAGCCGATGGTGTCTCTGACCTCTCCTTATGACCCTCAATGTGGTAGGTGGCTGTTCCACCTACCCATGGAAGTTACACCTTTGACAGTCTCTAGACCAAATGGATTTCCAGGTCCCAGGCATGTGGTTGCACCAAGCAGGATAGGGATGAGCAAGGTATCCAGTTCACTGTTTCATATAAACCAGAACTCTCCAAAAGCAACCCATCCTGTTTGTTAGTTGGAGGGCGGAAATGACCAAAAAGCCTCTTTGCAGCAGTAGATGAGATATTGTTTCATGGTTTCTAATGTAAACCGTGAATAAATTAAGAAAATAGGAGATATTTCTCTTTACAATT
>NW_012156173.1:5836477-5838014 GCF_000956105.1 Propithecus coquereli
ATTTTGGGATTTTCTCCTAAAACTTTTATCTTAACCAACTGATTCCAATTCTATGCTGTAAGTTCTAAACTAGTTTAAAGTGATTCTTTATATCACCTTAATTTTGAGTCAATTTTTTCCAAGTATGGGCGCAGACCCAAGACTTCATTTTCCTCAGGCGCTTGCAGTTTTGTTCTCTCTCCCATGGGACAATCTAATCTAGGACTTTTTTTTTAACCATGTATAGAAAAAGCCAAATTGCCATAGCCTCTATTCCCCAGTTCTGCATCCCTACAGCCTTCCTTCTAAAATGCCTGTGAAACCCACACAACTGCCATTCCCTAACCAGAGTGTCCCTGGCTGTTTATCCTCCACCACCTACCACAATAGGTGCCTTGGATCACTGCAACATGCATAAACAAAAATTTATATTAAATAGTAAAGCCCATTGCATTTCTTCATTGGCCCCATTAGTCATAGCAGGATAGGGGACGTCACAATTAATAACTAAAATAACTTTTCTTCTACAAGAACAAAGTTTCTAGATATTAAAACAGACTAACTAGAACAGGGGTGGATAAATGACAGCCCATACACCGAATCTATCCCCCTGCCCCTACCTATTTTGGTAAATAAAATTTTATTAGGACACTGCCATGCCCCTTTGTTTATATAACAGCTATGGCTGCTTTCACACTGCAATGGCAAAGTAGTGGCAACAGAGACCATGTGGTCCACAAAGCCAAAGACACTTACTATATGACCCTTTACAGAATAAGGTTGCCAACCCCTAACTTAGATTTTTTTTCTAACAGATTTAAGATGGTTTTATGACATCTCCATAGGCATGTTCAGACCAGTCTATTTTCCTTTGTTAATGTCATTTTTTTTCTTTTCAATTCCCAGTGCAATCACTTTACTTTCAAGAATGGACCCCCATTGACTAAATGTACATGAGATGGAAGTATAAACAGAAAGGGAACCTCTGTTGTTAATCTAGATTTAAAATTGCAATTTAAAATTATAATTTCCAATTGCACAAATATTCTTCTGGAAGAGATGTCCATTTCTACATATTTTGGGGGGAAGGAGAGCACAGTACTACCCTGCTCATGTACCTATTATCTGTATATAAGCTGACTATATATACTTGGTTTGCCTGGCATAGTCTTAATTTGCACCTGTTGTTCAGGGGTACTTCCCAATAGCACCATCTTTTACTCCCAAAATGTCTGGGTTTGGACACTAAATTACAAGGCCAACTGTTTGTATAGGTTTTCTTACAAAAGAGTACTTCAGTACAATGCCTCTCAAAGATGGCATGCGGGAATAATAAGAGCTCTATCATACAACATAGTGAAGATAGTAACAAATGTATTACGTACTTGAAAATTGCTAACAGAATAAATTTTAAGTGCTCTCACCACAAAAAAAAAAGTATGTGAGGTAATACATATGTTATTTAAGTTTATTTAGCCATTCCACAATGTATACACATTTTAAAACATCATGTTGTATACCATAAATATAACAATTTTAATTTTTCCATTGAATAATA
>NW_012156173.1:5839112-5853448 GCF_000956105.1 Propithecus coquereli
TTTATGAGAAAGAAGTGACCCAGAGACTTGAGTGCTTTTTGAAAAAGCTGCCATCTAAAACATATTATGCCCTGCAGCCATTCTTTCTTCGACATGTAAAATATATTCCATGAAGAACTGTTGACCAAAAGCCACCCAGCATGTTGGAAACCATCTAGCGCTAAGTGATAGCCTCATTTTAAAAATGGAGGGACAGTTTGCTTATAAATTCCTTTTCCTGAGAGAATTCTTAGCAGATGGTTACAGCCTTCCAGTAACCTTAAAGAAACCTTTTAATGTCACCTGTAAGAACCATACAAAATGCAAAGAACCTGAAATAAAATATCACTGAGGAATTTTTTTAACACTCAAATATTAGATTTTATTATTTTTATCTGCACAAAGTTCTACAGTTTACAAAAAAAGTGAAGATTCCTTAAGAATATACAAATAAATGCACAAAGGATTATACCCTATATTACTGTCTAAACTTACTTTTTCACTTAATTTATCTTATAGATATTGTCATAAACATACATACCAATTAAAAATAGTAACTAGTATTTTTTTAAAAAAATATTATGGGAGTACAAATGTTTTTGGTTAGATAGAGTGCTTTTGTTATACTCGAGTCAGGGTTATAAGTGTGCCCATCACCCAGATAGTGTTCATTGCACCCATTAGGTAGGTTTTCCCTCATCTGCTGCTCCCCGCTACCCGCTGCTTGATTTGCAATGAGTTTTACTTCCCTCTTTGCACGTATGCTCATCGGTTAGCTCCAATTTAATAGCGAGTACATGTGGTGTTTGTTTTTCCATTCTTTAAATATTTCACTTAGGATAATGGTCTCCAGTTCCATCCAAATTGTTGTAAAAGGCCTTAATACATCCTTCTTCATGGCCCAGTAGTACTCCATGCTATACACATACCACATTTTGTTAATCCACTCATGAATTGATGGGCACTTGGGCTGATTCCACATCTTTGCAATTGTGAATTGTGCTGCAATAAACATTTGCATGCATCTTTATAAAGTGCATAAAACAACTTCTTTTCCTTTGGGTAAATACACAGCAATGGGATAGCTGGATCAAATCATAGGTCTACTTTCAGTTCTTTGAGGACTCTCCACACTGTTTTCCATAGAAGTACTAATTTGTAGTCCCTCCAGCAATGTATAAGCATTCCTTTCTCTCTGCATCCATGCCAGCCAGCATCTGTTGTTTTAGACTTTTTAATAATAAAAATTCCATTCTAACAGGGGTAAGGTGATACCTCATTGTGGTTTTAATTTGCATTTCCCTGGCGATTAGTGTCGTTGAGCATTTTTTCATATGTTTACTGGCTATTTGTCTACCTTCTTTTAAAAAGCTTCTGTTCATGTCTTTTGCCCACTTTTTAATGAGTTTGTATGTTTTTTTCTTGCTGATTTTCTTGAGTTCTTTGTAGATTCTACTTATTAGCCCTTTATTGGATGTATAGCTTACAAATATTTTCTCCTATTCTGTAGGTTGTCTATTTGCTCATTATTCATTATTATTCATTGCTCATTTGTTCATTATTTCCTTAGCTGTGCAGAAGCTTTTTAATTTAATCAAGACCCATTTATTTATTTTGGTGTTGCTGTGATTGCCATTGGAGTCTTCTTCATAAATTTTTTGCCTAGGTTGATATCTAGAAGAGTTTTTCCAACATTTTCTTCTAGCATTCTTATGATTTCATGCCTTACATTTAAGTCTTTTATCCATCTGAATTAATCTTTGTGAGTGGTACATGATATGGTGCATTCTTCTGCATATGGCTATTCAATTCTCCCAGCACCATTTATTGAATAGGGCTTCTTTTCCCCAGTGTATAGTGTTGTCTGCTTTGTCAAAGACCAGCTGGCTATATGTGGATGGTTTTATATCTGGGTTCTCTGTTCTGTACCACTGGTCTGAAAAAGAAAAGTTGGTTCTTTGAAAAGATAAGCAAAATTGACAGACCTCTTGCTAGATTAACCAGGAATAGAAGAGAAAGGACCCAAATAAAATCAATCAAAAATGAAAAAGGAGATACTACAACTGATATTACAGAAATACAAAATATCATCTGTGGATACTATGAAAATCTCTGCACACATAAACTCCAAAACATAAAGAAAATAGACAAATTCCTGGAAACACACAACCTCCCAAGACTCAATCAGGAAGAATTAGAACTCCTGAGCAGACCAATAATGAGCAACGAGATTGAAGCAGTAATAAAAATCCTCACTGGGGGATTTGAATTCAGAGGATGCTACCCCATTCCTGCAAACCCCGACCCTACCCCAGCCTCATGCTCCCCACACAGAGAAGGGAGGCGGTGATTGGGACTAGTTCAGACTTCTTCTCGCACTTGTGAGTGCCAAGGTAACACCCCACAATTTCAAAGTTCAATATTTATCTTCCTCTAGAAAAAAGGCAAGGTGCCGGTTGTGGTTATGGTGTTTTCTGGCTCAGCTGGCCCTTGCTCCATGATGTGCCCTCAGGGCTTCTGGCTGCAAGCTCGCCAGCACTTCAGCTGTGGAAATGCCCAGCCAGTAGGATGGTTAGCCACCGAAATGCCACTACATTGCAGAAGACAGAGTTGACGGTGTCCTGACAGTTTCACTCATTCCCTGTCACTATCCCATCAATGCACATCAATGAAGCACCTCCGATGGTAGGCAGTGTGCCAAGAGCGGAGATACAAAGATGAGTGAGACATAGCCACTGTCCTTGAGGAATTTACAGAGATATAAGCAAATATAAGCAAATAAATGTATGTGTTTATACATTTATAATAACAAGACATACATTTATAATACACATATATTTATAATACATACACTTATACATACATTTATAATGTATGTATAACATACATTTATAATAACAAGATATATAATATAAGAAATATATTCATATATAGGATTCAAAGTCATTAGGAAAGGGAATAATTAACTCTGTCTTGAGAAATTAAGTAAGGCTTCCTGGAGGAATCAAAACACAGCAGTTACGAAAGCAACAATGACATAAAGGAGGCCTGTGTGCTGTAAGGCCAACTGATATAGCCATTCTAAAATATGATTCAAGACGTAAGAAACCAGGAAAGAGTAGTCAACAACTCTATTCAACTAGATAAAAATGTTATTGAAATATTCAAGTAGGATCCAAGCAGAGAAGTCAGGAAAGATCATTTCAAATATCTGTCTAAGAAAAGCCATATTCCAAAAGAAACCATTTTCACCTTCTAAAGCTAGAGCTGAAAATAGCCATTGCCTTCTGTTAATATGGCTGACATCATTTAAAGGATTTACTTTTTATCTGAGTGATGAAAAATTGAAAACTGAGTCAGGGAGCCCAATATTTCTTCTGAGTTATCATTCAGTCATTTAACAAATAGAACACCCATTCTATGCCAAGGAGGCCATGAAGCCAAGGTGCCCTGAGCCACACCAACAACTGTGGCACTGAGATTGCCTTTTGCATAGTGACTAGCTTCTGTCCCAGACAGCAATGAGACTGAGGACTACCAGAGACACGAAACGAAAATACCTGAACAATTCTGTTTAGGTCCACAAGGATTGGGGGGATAGGAGAGAAACCTGTTATATGCTATTCCCTGGCAGAGGATTCTGAAGGCTAGAAAGGAAACTTTGAACTATTTGTCACCCTCAAAGAGTAAACAATCTCATTACATGGACAAGACAAATACATATCACACCAAGAACCATACACAAGAGTAAATGATCTAATTCCAAAATAATTGACATAACAACAATCAGAGACAAGAGAAGGCAGAGATTACTAAAGAGCAGGAAAGGGGGCTTTACGGTCTTGTGCTAAGCCCCGAAAGATAAGGTAGAGTGTTGACTGGTTAAGGAATTGCCTAAAAGCGAGACTGAGCTGACAGATGGGGAAAAATCATTAAGTAGGAAGAAGGTCCAAAAAGTAGTAAATAAAGTATGTTGGCTGCAGAGAAAATGGAAAGGCTCGGAATGCCAAGACAAAGAATTTGAAGCTGATTCATTAAGCAAAGGATGACTAGAGAATTTTGAGAAAAAAGATAAACAGGATAAAATAGTGTCTGAGAAAATTAACTGACATCCAGATGTAGAAGGGACAGACTCAATGAATCAAGAGAAATGTAATCAGGCGGCCGGCTATGGTGGCAGCAGAAATGAAAGTATAAATCCAGAGTTGTTGTCTAGCAGAGGACATAAAACTTGAAGATCCTGAATACTGGGAGCTCTAGGAGTTGGTCTGGCCATCTGAAAATTGGAGATGAGATCGGTAGTAAGGGAAGTTAGAGGGTGAGTTGGGGGAAAGATGGCAAGTGCAGTGGGACGGGTGGAGTTTGCAGAAATCGAGTAAAAATGTCCAAGAAAGATCTGGAAATAGCAGACTAGAGTGCAGATGAGAGGCCCACCTTGGAAATTCCACATGGGGATCATGATCATCTATGAGCCATTTGGCCAGAAAAGGCAACACAAAGTCAACAACTACTTTGTTCAAGGGCCCCTATATTTTTAGTTTATAATAAGCTTGATTTCAAAAAGCACTATGAGACCGTCCACCATAAATCCCACAAAGAAGCGAGTTTCACCGGCAATTTCTTTTCCTCTGTGAGAAACTATTTAGACACTACAGTTCAGACACCACCTCACCCCCTCGTCATGGATTCTATTTGGAACAAAAGTGGTTGCCTGTGTTGGAGTCCGGCAGGTTTGCTAACTCACCTGAGCACAGTTTTCTACTACAGCACTTCCTGGAACAAAACCTTAACCCACTAAGAGTATTCCCAGCATAGTGGCTTCTTTGAACCTCTGGAGACAGTAGAATACGGAGAGAAACAGGGGTAAATTAAGTTTCTTTTGACTGAAGTTACCCTGTGAGTCACTAAGCTAAAATGAGTTGTTTATTCAATAAAATTAAATTCAACTTCCTACCTAGAGCCTGGCAGAGCCTATCTCTTGTGACTTCATTAATAAACAAAATGAGGGGCTATTTCCTTTCACTGCCACCCACCCTCAAAGTTTCAGAAGATCTGAGAGACTTCCCATGGTCCCCATTCCATATACTATATATATTTATGTAAAAAAATAGAGAGTCTCCACATCCTTAATATCTTTTGTGTGCTTCCAAACTGAGATGTCAGGGTTAACACACAAGATCAAGAAGATCGTGTTTTCTTTCTAACTAGCAAACCAAATTGCCTTGGGGCACCTGGGTGGTTTATTACTTTAAAGTAACCTTAGGAGGGAAATCCCAAGGGGGAGGCAGCCAAAGCCACCGCACCTAACAACGGAGACCTCAAGAGCACTAAGATGGGAGGGGCTCGTCCCAGGCGCAGGCTGCACGAAGCCGGGTGCACATCCTTCTTAGGCAAGGCTCCCAGGCTCTAGGTCTCTTGAAGGCCTGGAAGCACAGGAGGGTTGCTGTGGGTACTAGAAATAACAGAGAGGCTGCCTCTCTGCCTCTTCTACCACGGTTGCCCCACCCAGCCCTCTGAGCATGCTAAACTCTTGCTGCTCACTGCACACACTAAACCACCATCAACAGAGGAAGCCACCAGAAAGACCATGAGCTTTGAAGTCCTGAGTTTGAACGCTACTTCTATTGTGAACTTAGGAGAGATACCCAAACTACTCAATGTCTACATATATGGAAGGAGATTATACTACCACCCCTATTGAATTGTGGTAAGAAGTAAATGAGATAAATGTGTCCAGAAGCTTGTCTTGCTTATAACAGGTCCACAAAAAGTGCAGCTGAACTTTGTGATATACCTTCTTTCTTGATTGAGTCCACCCCCCTTCAGACACCTCGTCTCCTAGGAAGCATCTGTTTACCCTTTGAGCCCTGGTGCTATCATCATTCATGACCTTTGTGAAGCTTTCTTCAACCCTCCCAGGATCTTTCTCTCTGCACTCCCATTAATTCTCCAAGGAAGCATCATCACACTGTAGATGCAAACTCATTGAACCTGAATCTCTGAACATAGAGACCAGGATAGTTTCAAAATGTTCTCAGGAAATCTGATGCAACAAGCCTGGCTCTGGACCTTCCAAGAGTATTTGGGAACCACTGATATATGTCAATTATGGTATACACATATTATATCAAATAATAATAACAGCTAGTGTGTTTGGAGCCCTTAGGCACCACATACTGCTTTATGTGCTTTGCACAGCTTGGCTCATTTAAGCCCCATAAACTCCCTGTGAAGAAGGCACCACTATTTAAGATGAGGAAATTGAGGCCCAAAGAGGAGAAATAATTCACCTAAGGTCACCCCAGCTTGAAAGCCAAAATATAATTCCAGAGCACAAGCTCTTAACCATCGTGGAATATAATTCTTTTTTATATATCAATTTTAATGTTCAAAGGCAATACATGCATGCAATATATTCCTTTTATTCGGAATATATATATGACAATTGCTCCTTTTAAATATTTTTCATATAATTATTTTCTTTTTATAGTACATTTAGATTATTTCCTTTTTGGCATTAAACTACTTCAATATCATTGAACAAATATTCCTATAACTTCATGAGAAAATATGTGATTAAACATCTAAAATATTAGATTTTACAACATTTCTACTACATTTTTCAATATTCCTGCTGCTCTAGCAGACGGTGCCAAATGACAAATTGCTCATTTCATCGCCCGACCTTATGTTCTTTGATAAGAAAGAGAAGGGTGTGGTGGTGACACTGAGGACACTTATAAGCTGTCCCCGAAGAAGAAGGAAATGGAATCGCTACTGGAACAAATTAAAGTCAGATTTGCGGCCGCCACCAGTTGCTTTAATTTTTCTCAAGGGGGAGTTTGTTATTTCCTGTCGTGCAAACTGTGCATCACTGAAAGAAGCAGTTTCTCAAAACATTTATAATATATTAAATAAAAAGAATCAGAACACAAAATTCTATATCTAAAAAGGAGACCTCAGTTATGTTTATTAAACTATGCTAAAATCCTACCGATTATTTCTAGATGATTATTATTTCCTTCTTTCTATTTTTCTGTTTTTCTTTTTCCTACCAGAAGCATGTATTCCTCTTATAATTAGGAAAAAAGATGAAATTTTATTAAAAAAAAGAAACTCAGTATCCACCAGAAATAGAACCTTTATTTTTTTATTTAAATAAAGTAATATCAAGGTGCAGAAAATGAAGTTGCAGCCATGGGCCAGAAAACATAATTTAACAGGCCACATTGGAAAATTGGTTGGAAACTGCAAAATTGGGTGTTTGTCAAAAGCTATGTATGCTGCTTCACAATGATGGCTTGTCATTTAAAGATGAAATTTATTCCACAGTACACAAAATCAAAGGTCTTACTCACATTTTAAACAGCACTTTACACTTCACAAAACTTTTAAATGAAGGCACTCAAGAGATCATTCAGCCCAGTTCTTCATTTTATAAGCAAAAACAAAAAACAGGCCAAGTGACTCATTGCCAGGTAATGAAAGAATTAACCAGGATTCAGCTCTTCTGACCACCTTTCTTTCCACTCAGCAACATGGCATCCCTTACGTAAGCCTTACCTTAAAGACATAACATAAATTTTGCCACGTGTAATGACAGACAAGATAACACAAGGATTTCCCCTTGGAGGTGGCTGGAGCTGGCTCCGGGGCCACTGCCTGGGTTTGGATTCCAGCAGCAATGGCTGCAGGACCTTAGGAGCTCCCTGACCCCTCATGCTCCAGCTTACTGCGCTGGAAGTGAGGGATTCACAAGTGCACACCCCATGGGTTATTGTGGGAGGTAGTAAGTGTGTGAGAAGTGCTAGCACAGTACCTGCCACGGTATCAACTCTCAATAAACGTGGGCTTTTATTATTACTGTTATTAGTATTCCCATTTCTCGATGACCCTGTGTAGATGTGCTTAGAAGGGTATACACTACGTAACAATATAAAGCACTTGACTTACAGTGAAGAAGAGAATGGTTTAGTAGCCCTTTCAGTTTTCCATCCTTATGACAAATATTGTTTGAGCTCCCAGTGCAAAACCAGACACATCGCTTTCCAACATGTGGTTGGTTGTAAATAAGGTAGTAAAGAGACCAAGACAGCTGGAAAAGCAGGGATAGGGAAGGAGGTTTCGCTTTGTTTTTTGCAGGGCATGTAAGTGTGCTGAAATCATGGTGAGAAGGATGTAGTTGAGAAAGATCCACAGAATAAATGGGCAAGAAAAGTGAAAACTGACAATGAAGTATCCTAGGAAGATGGTGGTGGGGGGCTGGCGTAAGAGAAGGAGGCAGCTCTCCTAACAGAACAGAACAGGTGGGAAGAAGGAAAGGAGGGATGCAGCGTAGGAAGTTTGGTAAGTCTTATAGCAGAAAGGTAAGGAATGTCCCATCTAACGACTTCTAGTTCCTCCATGAAGCAGCAGGCCAGGTGGAGAGTAGTAGAGACAGGGCAGCAGGAGGGGCCACTGAAGCTTGGCGCTCATGCATTTGTGCCATTATGTGCGCCACCTGGCTGGCCACCCACACTCGGAGTCATCAGAAGTATCACAGCCATGGCACCACGAAAAGGAAAATCCCATCAGCAACGTGGTAGCCTGGCTCCACCTTGATCAGCTGAGTCTCTGCCATTGCTTTCAGCTTTTCCTCACAGTGAGGGCATGTGTGGATAAGCCTGCCCTCATTCCTGCCCTGCCCCCCACGCCCACATCTCTCCCAGTAATACCAAAAGGAGAACAAGAAAAGTGATGACCTCACGTCTGCATCCCCTCTCCTTCTTGTGCTCATCTGGGCTCTGTGGATAATCTAATCTGGAAGGAATGTCCAGCAATGAAAGCAGGGTTTGCCTGTCCCCTGGTGTCTGTGTACCCATATCCCACCCTATCCGTATGACCACCCGCAGGTGGTAATTCATCACAGAAGAAAGCTGTGGCTGTGGCTAGTTCATTTCTAGGCAGGGATTGAGAGACATTTCCTCCGTGTTCTCCTGCCCCTAGTGACCCTGGATCTGACAATTCTCATGTCTTTTCTCCCAAGAGGTGCCAAGAAACTAGGCAAGTGAACGCGCTGACCTTAAAGTAGATTGCAAGCCCCGGTATCCCCTTTTCTCTCGCACCCACCATTTTCTGACAATCCTTGCTGAGTGAGGAGGAACTCCCCGTCTCCCTTCTTCTTTTGTCACTCTTCTATTTTGTGCCCTACCACTTAGATTTATTTTCTATTTTGGAGACAATTCTTGGTAAGGACCAGAAAGCTAAAAAACTATCCAAAATATCTTCTCCTTAGTAGACCTAAAATAATCTTTTTTTAAAGGAGAAAAAGTAAACTAGATTTAAAAATTCACAATTATTGAGCAACTACTGCATTCTAAGATGTAAGCTATGGGAAATAAAAGATAAACAAAACATGTTTTGGGAAAGGGCTGATACACAACTCATTAAAATACCAGATAAATTGGCAGGTGCCCAGGAGGCTCTAATGGAGACAGCCATGGACGTTCTAGCGAAGGACCTCACAGAAAGATTGGCATTGGCACTTGGACAATGATTGGATTTTTGTAAGTGGAGGTTCTTTAAAGTGCATTCCAAATAAAGACCAGGGGTGAGAAAATACCAGATTCATTCAAAGAGTGAACACCTTCAGTTCCTAAGTAAATGTTAATGTTGAGGGGAGGGAATTGCATGAGGGAAGATAACCAGAATGATGTAAAATTAGGTTGAAACCTTTACTAAATGATGAGGATTGGTTAGAACCAAGCCAGGGATCATCTTGAATGCCAGTTTGTAATTTAATATGTTTTTTAAAAAATGGAGAACCACTGAAAGCTCGGAGTAAAGAAAAACATGTTTTCTTTCCCTTGTATCTTACATAGGAAATAGTTGTTTCTGCTTAATATTAAAACTGAGTTACAAAAAAATGACCAGTTATTCCTTAGTGTGCAATGAAAATGCACTCTCTCTTCAATACCTTCAATACCCGACCTTCTGTATCTAAGATCAATGCCGCTTTAGCAATATGCTTTATAAAAACAACATAAACTCATCTCAGTATCCAATTCTATTTCAAAATTGTTGCTTAAAAAGTCCAGGATCTCCACTATTAGGCATCTACCCAAAAGAGCACAAAACATTCTACGATAAGGACATCTGCACCCGAATGTTTATGGCAGCACAATTCACTATTGCAAGAATGTGGAAACAACCCAAGTGCCCGTCAATCCATGAGTGGATTATCAAAATTTGGTATATGTTTACAATGGAATATTACTCAATCATAAGAAATGACAGTGATCTAGCACCTCTTAACACTTTCCTGGATTAAACTTAAGCCCATTATCCAAAGTGGGGCACCACAAGAGCAGCAGAACAGGATCCATTTGTACTCACCATCAAATTGGTATTAACTAATCAACACATAAATGCACATATCAGAACATCTATTGGATGTTGGGGAAGGGGGAGGGTGGCGGGAGGAGGGGGGAGGAGGGAGGAGGGGACGGGTATTTGTATACACAAGGAGTGCAATACGCACTACCCGAAGGATGGACATATTTGAAACACGGACTTGGGGGGGGGGGACCAAGGGCAACACACGTAACCTAAACATCTGAACCCCCATAATATGCTGAAATAAAAAAAAAAAGTCCAAGATCTCAATCCAATATCAATCTGCAATCCATAATTGTATATTGTAACTCTAAAATAAGCTGATATCTATCATAAGTGTTCCATGTGCTAAGCACTTTATATGTATAACCTTATTTATTCCTCTGGACAATGTGGTAGGTTCTGGAAATTACTATCCTCAATTGACACAAGAGGCAACAGAGGTACCGAGAAGGTGCGGAAGTCCACAGAGCCATACGGAGCACAGTCAGGTTGCAAAAGCTCACAGTAGACCCTGGAGATCGCCTTCTATAGCCTTCTGCTGACCTCCCTACTGATTAATGATGCATGCTTCTTGGGCAGGCGCCCAGACACACCAAAACTGCTGGGATATTCTTCTTCATTCTTTTATTTACTCAACAGATATGCACTGAACACCTATTATATGTCAGGCACTGTTCTAATTGCTTAGCTCCTGCAGTGGGAAGGAAACAAAGTTTTTTTCCTTTGAAAGACCTCTTCTCTATTCCATTTATCCGTCTTGATTATAGCAATAATTTTACTTCAAGAGGCAATATTAGGTCTCCAAAATATAAACATTATTCTTCATACTGCTGCCAAACTATCTTACTATTCACATAAAAAATCATTTTCACAGGCAAATAGATTATAATATCTCAGAGGAAGATGTCTTAAAAGATGAAGGTTGCTTAATACATTAAGAGACAAGTAAGCTCTAGTCAGTCGACTGCTCTCTTCATTGAGAACTACCAAACAAGGATGACCTGTTCTGAAAGAATTATAGCATAACCAAAAACTCCTAACACAAAAGTTATTTGGGCCATAACTTAGTTTTTCCTCAGTGACTCATGACTTCTCAGAATCTCAGAATGCTTCAGAGTCAATCATTTTAAATAGCAATTATTTTTCAAGTGCAAGGAAGTACTTTTTTTTCTTTCAATAGACTTAGGAGTACAAGTGTTCATCTGTTATATAGATGAATTGTATAATGGTGAAGTCATGGCTTTTTTTTTTATTTCAGCATATTATGGGGGTACAGATGTTTAGGTTACGTATGTTGGAAGTCATGGCTTTTAATGTACCCATCCACTGGACTAGTTTACGTTGTACCCAATAAGTCATTTTTGATCTCTCAACACCCCCTTTCCTTTTCTTAGTTTCCAATGTCCGTTATACCACTTTATGACCATATATACCCATCATTTAGCTCCCACTTATAAGCAAGAACGTGTGGTATTTGGTTTCCCATTCCTGAGGTACTTCACTTAGGATAATGGTCTCCAGTTCCATTCAAGTTGCTGAAAAAGACATTATTTCATTCCTTTTTTGTGGCTGAGTAATATTCCATGGTGTGTGTGTGTGTGTGTGGGTATGTATACATATATATATATGTATACATACACACACACATACATACCACATTTTCTTTATCCACTCATTAGTTGATGGGCACTTAGGTGATTCCATATCTTGGCAATTGTACATTGTACTGCAATAAACATTCAGTTGCAGGTGTCTTTCTGATATAATGAGTTCTTTTCCTTTGGATAAATACCCAGTAGTGGGATTGCTGGATTGAATGAATGGTAGGTCTACTTTTAGTTCTTTGAGGAATCTCCATACTGTTTTCCATAGAGGTTATACTAATTTACATTCCCACCAATAGTGTATAAGCGTTCCCTTTTCACTGCATCCACACCAACATCTATTGTTTTTTGACTTTTAATAATGACCATTCTGACAGGGATAAGGTGGGATCTCATTGTGGTTTTTATTGCATTTCCCTGATGATGAGTGATTTGAGCATTTTTTCATGTTTGTTGGCCATTTGTATATCTTCTTTTGACAAAAATCTATTGATGTCTTTTGCCCATTTTTTGATGGGGTTATTTGGTTTTTTTCTTGCTAATTAGTCTGAGTTTTTCGTAGATATAATAGCCACATGCAGAAGAATGAAACTGTATCCCTATCTCTCACCATATACAAAATTAACTAAAGATGGATTAAAGACTTAAATGTAAAACCTGAAACCATAAAAATTTTAGAAGAAAATGTAGGAAAAGCTCTTCCAGACATTGGGCTAGCCAAAGAATTTATGATTACGACCCAAAAAGCAAATATAGCAACAACAAAAATAAATTAATAGGACTTAATTAAACTAAAAAGTTTCTGCACAGCAAAGAAAATAGTCAACAGAATAAATAGACAACCTACAGAATGGGAGAAAATATTCACAAACCATATACCCAAAAAAGATTTCAACAGCAATTATTAGCTGGAACTTCAAAACAATCTTTGTGAAGAGTTCAGCTTTCTGATTGTTAAAATTTCCATTTGCTGAACCAACAAAGGCCAGTGGTACCAACTGAGATTTTGAAAATAATCTCAAGAGGTGAGTTTTTATTTCAGCTGTTTGGAAATGACTAACACAGTAATACAATAGATGAATTTCATCTAACATTAATAGCTACATATGTAAGAAACACCCACTATCTAGAAGTTAATAAGATGTGTCACCATAGTCTTATGACAAGAATGATACTCTTAGAGTATTTTTGAACTCTCTATTGAATAGCTCTCACCACCTTAAATCACCCTTTGATATTAGTTTTTAAGTGTCTTAAATAGAAAAGATTAAGAAAATGAATGCTTGTATTCCTTTAAATCATAATTAAGAGGCTCTGGTAACCATTTATCAGTGATATTAATGGCATGAATAATAGGAAAGCATGACTCAAAGGTGAGTTAAGGACAATTTAAATTACATATGAAAAATGAAAACTTGGGCTGAAGAATTAAGAAATTTTTTATTTCCACTCAAATTGTGGAGTGCAATTATAAATGGGACTGAGAAATATGTGCAAAGCATCAAAAAATAGTATATTGTTAGAAAAGCTATGCAAACAAAAGAACATTAAAATCACTTTGCTATATAAAATTAAATGTCAAATGACAGTATCAGGTGTGCATATTCCCTTATGCCAAGCTTCAGCCATTTAATCACTATGGAATTTAATGTTATATCCTCATCTGTTTCCTTCTTGGGACTAATGGAAATTAATTTTGCTTTATTTTCATATTATGTTAATAAAATATAAGTTCCACAGGAAAGAGACTTTATTTTGTTCACTGCTGTCTCCTACTGCCCAGAACGATGCTTTGCCCAGAGTAGGAGCTTGACAAATATTTTTGAATGAATAAGCAAATTATTTAAGGTGCTTATTCAAAAAGACTTGTTGTTATGGATGGCATACTCTATTATTTCTAAAGTTAAATTATTCTTAACATGCTGACAACAGTGGCTGGAGAGTTTGCCCTATTACAAGAACCTTTTCAAAGAAGCGTTCAGTAAAGAATATCTTTGTGAAGATTGTCGATATGTGGTATAGGTACTATATTACATATGTTCCATCCTACTTTTAAATTATTTGTATTTGTGATGAAAAAAATATTTAAAATACTATATTGAGGATATATCTTAGTAAAAGGAGAATATGTCCTTTCTAAACAAAGAAAACTACAGGGTATGACTAGATCAGCCTTTGTTCCTTAAGTTGTATTTTCCAAACCTTTAATCCCTTAAAGCACCATTTCCCCAAGCGTGGCACACATACCAAAGGGTACACAAGGTGCTCTTTTTGTTACGTAAACAACATTTCTTCTTTTACTTTAATCATTACATATTTATTTTAATGTGTAGTAGGGAAAATGTAACTAGCACATCAAATCTGTTTTTTATTGGT
>NW_012156173.1:5854767-5863682 GCF_000956105.1 Propithecus coquereli
GAAAGTTTGGTTGCTCTTAAGAAAAATATTTCAGAGTTGGGGCTCCTGAAAGAATCTGAAATTCAATAGAACTAGAAATCTGGTTACTGAAAATCAGATCGTTTTTAAAATTATCTAAGTCTCTCAGGGCTGCAAATGTTGACAGCACAGCTTTAAAAGCAGATTCTTGGCAAAATGTTGAATGGGTTTTGACCAAGTCATGCTGAGAAATTTGCAACTGCAGCATTCACTGGGGTGTACAAAAAGAGAAAAACATTAATGAAAACTTTCCAGGGTGAAGGACCTTAAACTTAACTGAACTTCTGAACTTTACGCTCTGTTGTGATCCTTCTGACACTTTGAAGAATGGTCCTGGATGGTCTCCAAATAGCACACTCCTCATTCTTCATTCTTAAACAGTGTGAAATCTGTCAACCCAACCAGGTCATCAAGAGGACAGACTGCCACTAGTCATTACTGAAAGGGGTGTTCTCCAGGACACTGAAAAATCTGGACAGATCTTGCTTTTTTACCAGGAGCTAGAGCCTGGCATTTTGAGAAAGAGACTCATTACACTCATTTGGAAAGCTGGCTTAGCACCTGTGTGTGAATCAAGTGTGCCCCATACAAGTGACCAGAGTGATGCTTTGACATCATTCCCCTTAATTCTTATCAGGGAGTTGAAAACCCAAAAATAATCCACAGGGCTTTACTTGCAAAGATGGAAATCTCCAAACACTTGCCTCAGCTAAAGATAGAACTTGATTTTTTAAAAAATTAACTAGATTGCATGTGACAAAGAAACAGTATTAGTTAATGAGAGGGGTGGGAACTGCTCTAATGCCTGTTCTTTTACTTGTTACAAGTATTTTACTGAGTTTCTTAACCTTTTGGTAGTCTGTTTCTCTGCTTATAAACCTGGCATAATGATAGGTGTTATTAGCTCAGGTTATTTTGTTGTAAGAACTGGGAGCTCTGGGCAAAATTACCCAGGCATGAAGTTTTTGACTTTCACACCTTCTTTACTCACCCATCCATCGTGCTGAGTGCTGGGGATTAAAAGATAAATAAGACATAGCCCCTGCCCTCAAGGAACTAATAGTTTGGTGGGTGAGAAAGACAAGTAAATATGGCGACGGTGATATACATGAATAACTGCTTTGCTGAATATAAGTTGGGGTGGGGTTGCTATGGGAGCCCAGCACAGAACACCAGCCACTGCTGGGAAGGACAGGGAAAACTTTCCACCCAACCACCTACTTTCTCCTCTGTCCCTTCACCACCTTCCAGCTCTCCCCAAGCCAAGCCTCCCCATGACTTCCCTTCTGAGATAGAACCCCAAGCTTTAGACTATTCCTGCTGCCCTGTTCCATCAGAACCTATCCATCTGACATTGCCTGCCTAATTGCAAACTATATTCGAACTCAGGCATTTATTGATTCATTAATAGAGCATTTCCAGATATTTGCATTCTGACTGGAGCTGTCCTTACACACTCCAGTAATCTTCATTGAGCATGCTTTGTGTAGGTTAATTTCAATTCTTTTATCTAAAAGACTGGTGAGTGGAAGAACCCAAACTTGAATCTCATTCTAGGCCAAGTATCCTTTCCTAAGAATTACATTGTTTATTGCATTTCATCACAGTCTGTAGGCTCTGCCTAGCTAGAAAGCCCCTCTGGCAGAGACGCTACGTACAGCAACAGTACTGTGCTAAGGCTCACCTATGTGGAGATGGGACAAACACCACAGAGAACAGCAGAAGACTGTAGTGGCACCATAGCTGCTCCTGGAGATCCCAGCCCCATGAGGGCACCCTGACACACTATCTGCCCACAACAAGGGCAGCCAGAAGTCCCAGGACAGCCACAGAGATTTGTCCCCAGGGCTGCTGTTTTCAGCTGTCACTGCCATGGAGGAAGAGGAGTGAGCTCCCCATCTCGACAGGGAGCTCTCCAAGGGCAGAGGCTGTGTCTTCCCATCTTTGCTTTGTCAGCACGCAGCCCAGTGTCTGAACCAAAGCAAACCCTCAGTGAATGGAGAAGGAAAGGGTGAGCTATTGGGACAATCGAGGACAGGTCTTCTCTTTGGTCATTTCACAAGTCCTTAGCTGAATTTATTCTGTAACTGCTACATTTCTACCTCCACCTTCCCTCTACCCCCTCTTTCAGACACAGCAACTAAACTCTTCTTTCTGAGCAATTAAGTGCTAGAATGAGAGAAGGCAAGAGAAACCGCAGCACAGACACTTCACATCCTTCTTTGTGCATCTGCACACCCCTTTGCTTTCTGTCCTTGTCATTTGCATCTCCAGATCCTACTTGCACAGCTTCTCTATGGCTTGCAGGTTATGTGTATATTCATAACTTTTTCCAATCTAGGCTTATGTAAGCTTGTCTTTAGGGCCCTGTAGTTTCTATAGTCCTAAGAATAGGAACGCATTTCTGACCGACCACTCTGCCCCTGCCACGACGCTTTACCTTGTCTGGAAGGGCACGCAGGACCCAATCCATTCCCAGAAAGAACACAACCCCAAGGACGGCAACTCTCAAACCCATACGGGATTCAGAGGGTGGTGCAAAAACTTCCCTACGTTTCTTCTCAGATGACCTTTTACAGGTACAGAGATGTCCTCCCAGGGTGCGTGAATGCCCCTTCTCTTTTGATCTACCTTCCTCCTTCCTCTCACCCTCTCCACCTGGCCACACCCCTACCTACGTACCAGGCACCATCTTGCCTCTACCCCATGTGGAAACACAGGCTTCTGACTCCACCAAGGGCGAGGGGTGAAGGGTACCACCACATTCTTGAAAGTGCAGCACCCACTGGACAAATAACCTTCCTCTTGCCCGTATTTTTTGCCTTATACAGTATTATAACTTCTAGGCATTTTTATGCTAAAACCTCCCTTATCCATCACAGCTGAAGTCAAAAGAAAAGCAGTGAAGGGGATAAATAGCCCATCCCACCACCTTCCTTTGGGTAGCCGAGGGCAGAAACACTGTCTTGAGTATTCTGTATATTCAAGCACCATAGTGCTTTGCACAGAGTGGTGCTCAGTGGGGGCCTTCTGGGTGTTCACCACACTGCTGAGAAAAAATAGTGAAATCACTTTCCTCAAGTGCTTCCATTCATTCAAAGAATATTATATATTTATCATATAGCCATTCCTGATTAAAGTATTATGTAACATTGTAAAGGTAGTTAGAAATATTTAGAAAACCCATAAAAGACATATGTGTTTTCTAGAGGGAAGGAAAGAAAAAAAGGAGAAAATGCCCATGCACCCTGTTAAACAAGCAAGATCATGCTCTGAGACCATGTCTCAATCAGCAGGTGTCCCTTCAGGTAAAATTTCCAGTGACTTTAAGGCTTGGCTCCAAAGAGTTAAACACGAGGCCTGTGTGCATCCCTGCATCCCGTCAGAATTTTATTTTGAGCAGCCTGTTTGCCCAAGTACCTCCCACTCTTCCCTTCCCCGCAAGCTGCTGCTCCGCTCTATGTACACAACAAAAATGTTTGTCTTTTCCAAAGCTGGAGGCACTAACCAATGTCTGTGAATTTCTTTGTGTAATAACATAATAATCAAATCACATTAAGTCAGTGTCAGTAAGACATGTGTTTTCGATTTTAAAACCCACAAGTGATTTATTATTCGTTTCCTAATACTCCATTTGTACATTGAGTGAGAGAAACAGGAAAGTTACGTATGTCGAACCGCTTCCAAATTTTGCTATGAAGTTAATTCTCTGGTTGTTTTCTAGTTATTTTACAAGCTGTCTTTCAATGTTATCATTCCACTATCTCTCACTCTGACATTCCTGTTCAATGATACCAATTTTAATCTTCAATGTCTAAATCTTTATGAATTATATTGAAATTTTCTTTTACTGTTTCTGTTCTGCTATGCTTTTTTTATTATGGTAAATAATCCATGACATGAGATCTGCCGTTTAACAAATTTTTCAGTGTACAGTTCAGTCTTGTTCACTATAAGTACAGTGTTGTACAACAGACCCCTAGAACTTTTACATCTTGCATGGCTGAAACTCTATTCCCGTTGAACGGCAACTTCTCATTTCTACTTCCCCCCGGTCCCTAGAATTTTACTTTCTGCTTCTGTGACTCTGGTTACTTTACTAAAGTTTTGTAAAGAAAGGAAATCTAATGTCCCTTGAATACTGATACATCACTGTACCCAAGAGAAAATAGGGTTGGGTGCTGGACTGCCACATGTCTCCAACTCTTTGCCCTTTGCTGTAACAAGTGAGATATAATGAGCTTGAGTCAGCTTCAAGATCAGACAGACCTGGATTCCATTCCCTGCTCTGCTATTTATCGAGTCCCTTGTGTGACTTTGGGTAAATTACTAAACCTTTCCAAACCCATTTATTCATCTATAAAATGTACTTATCAATATCAACTTCACAATACCTACTTTTAGGAAAATTAAATGGGATGAGAAATGTAAATCACCTAACAGATGCTCAACATTTCTTAGTTCAGCCCCAACCCCAGGTACTGTTCTTTCTATGGATTGAATACACGGCATGGGAGGCCTGGCATGTTTGTTCTAGATTAAGTACATCAGTTATGTCTTTGGGGACAGTTCAGGTACTCATGCAGGTGGACACTGACGTAGTCATTTAAAACAACTCTTTCTTCTCTCTGATCTAGTTCAATGTGAAAATATATAGTTTTCCATGGCCTGTTAATGTCTTAATGAGACCTGGTTCCTTAAGAGTGTCCTACACCAAAAGTCACAGATGTGATTACTCCTAAAGTGTATGTGATTACTCCTAAGGTGCCACTATGATCCGTGTAAAGCCATGGGCCATACGGGACAAATCTCAATGCACAGGTAAAATATCTTGAGTTCTCTGCTGAACTAAGGATGGATATTTACATTGTTTACATTTAAAGAATTATACTCCAACCACATGTAAAGCCCACTTAATTAAATCAGAGGATTCAATCCGATGAAATACAATTCAAGCAGCCTTTGTAACCTATGAAGAAAAAGGAATTAGCTTATGATGCATTTCCTTTCCAAAGAATAAAGCATAAAGGTTCTTTTATTAGAAGTTTTTGGAGATAAAAGCTTCTATCCAGGCTTCTACCAGTGGGTAAAGTTAGTACTAAACTACCACTATTCTAAAGATGCACTTATAATCATTTCAAAAAATCCAACAGGCCGGGCGCGGTGGCTCACGCCTGTAACCTAGTACTCTGGGAGGCCGAGGCGGGTGGATTGTTTGAGTTAAGGAGTTCGAGACCAGCCTGAGCAAGAGCGAGACCCTGCCTCTATTAAAAATAGAAAGAAATTAGCTGGACAACTAAAAATATATGTAGAAAAAATTAGCCGGGCATGGTGGCGCATGCCTGTAGTCCCAGCTACTAGGGAGGCTGAGGCAGTAGGATCACTTGAGCCCAGGAGTTTGAGGTTGCTGTGCGCTAGGCCAATGCCACGGCACTCTAGCCTGGGTGACAGAGTGAACTCTGTCTCAAAAAAAAGAAAGAAAAAAATCCAACAAATTCAGAAAAACAATAGAGGTTCAAGTTCTACACTGGGGATTACCCCTGTTGTCTGTTGTGTTAAATGAATGAATCTTGCCTGCTTTGGATAATTAATTCAATTCAGCAATTACATGGTAGTGCCTATCACGAGCCAGGTAATGCACCACAGTAGGCAGGAAAATAACTCACACCCCAATCAACGTTATATCATTCTTTCATTTCTTCTTTCAATAAACACCTCTTAAGCCAGGCATCATAATAAACAAAACATAGTTCTACCCTAACAGGGCCTAGAGCAGTGGGCAGCATCTGCTGCATAATAGGGGAGCTGAGTTACTACAACACCAACCGCACAACAGTAGAGGACTCACAGAAGCATCTGGACACATCTGACCAGGAAACACTTGAGGTGGGATACTGAAGCATGGAGGGCATTTCAATGAGGGGATAGTATTCCATTGGAAAGGAATGTGGGAATCCAAATAAAAACAGAAAACCATGGGGGATCTGAGATAAAAGCAGCAAGAGCAGAGACCTACTTACCTGAGGAGCAAAAATGGAAAAATAAGTTGGCATCATATTGTAGAGGGCTGTGAATGCCAGAGTGAATGATATACACTTAATTAAGTAGACATTATGGAGCCATTGAGGAATTTGGAGCAGAGTACTGACATGGTAGGAGTGAGGCCTGGGGAGTACATCTGTCAGTGGTAGGTGGGACAGATTGGAGGGGATGACTGCAGGCACTCAGGGGGTTAGTCCAACATCCTGGGACGGGGAGAGAGAGTGAAAGGGAAGAAGAAGATGTATGATACAGCACACATCTGGAATTTGTGTAGTGAACTATAACAGTCCAAACACATATCTCCAAATAAAAGGCCACACTTACTTTAAATATGTGCTGAGAACTAGGGAGTTAATGCAGCAGTTTTTAACCTCTGGAGACTTAGAAGCAACTGAAAGTTCGGTCACCTCAATTTGCTCACCACAAACCATTGCCCTCAAAACTCCAGATTTGCTAAACATTTCAAACTCTGAGAAGCAGAGAGTTCAATAAAACCACCTTGTGCTTGGCACATATTTCTTCTTTAGGACTAAGGACATTTGATCTGCTTCTTACTAATTCATTTAAATTTCATTCAAATTGGGGTTTTGATAAACATTTCTATTGCACAGAGAAGGCTTAAGAGCTTGCCTTTTTTTTTTTTTTTTTTAGAGAGACAAGATCTCACTGTGCTGCCTGGGCATGAGGACAGTGGCATGATCATAGCTCACTGTAACCTCAAACTCCTAGGCTCAAGCAATCCTCCTGCCTTAGCCTCCCAAGTAGCTAATAACTGGGACTACAGGCACATGCCACCACACCCGGCTAATTTTTCTATTTTTTGTAGAGACAGTCTTGCTCTTGCTCAGGCTGGTCTTGAACTCCTGACCTCAAGCAATCCTCCCACCTCAGCCTCCCAAAGTACTGCTAGGATTACAGGCATGAGCCACTGTGCCTGTCCAAGAGCTTACTTTTAAAGCCGTTTTCCCTCCTTACAAAAAGGAAACTGTAGTTTTCCAACCATCCCTGAACCCCAGAAGTTAGAGATTTTTAATCCATTGGTTGGAATGGATTTTATAGTAGGCAAAACAATTGGCTAAAAACAGCAGATTGTGCCAAAAATCAGTGTGTTGTGTGGTCGAGGAAAACAAGCGTTTGACCCTCTTGAACACATTCCTAGCACATGTCACACCTCTAAGGCAGCAGGTGTAGAGACAGTCAGCTGGAGAAGGAGTTCATTCTATTCTATGACTCAAATCATCCAGGTTGGTTTTCTCTTCACTGTCAAGAACCTAAAAGAAAAGTGGCAATTGAAAAAAAAAATAAGCATATTAAAAAGTAAATCTAGAGAAACAATTTTACTTTGCTTTAAAGAAGACTTTCCTCTTCCTCCCCCTCCTCCTCCCACTCTGTGGCAGTGTTGAAACAAAGCTCTTCTTCTAGTGACAGCCATCAAGGAGTCGTGAGTATTTTTCATACACAGAAGAGCTAATGACATAGAGCTTTAATACATTCTATTCAAGACCTGAGTTTGGAGAACTTAAAATAACTTCTTAGCTCCTTTAAACTGAAGTTGATTTCCCAACTTCAAGTTAAATTTTAACTTGTGTTTTATTTTGATTTGGGTTTCTTTTTTTTCTTTCTCTCACCCCCTTTTTGGTATTTTTGTTATTGTTTTTGATATTATGTGTATTTTGTTTATTTGTTTATTAATATTCACAACTGATTTTCTTACTTTTCTATTAAAGATTGAGCCTAGCAAATGCCCTAGATGTTAAGAAATCTAATTTGTATTTTATCTCAATCAAATTGCTCAGACTTTCAAAGTCATTTGTAATGACTTTGTCTTAAAAATAGGTCCACCCATGTGAGAAAGTCTTCACACTTAATGATGTTAAGGGCCAAATAATATATTTGGTTGTCATCAGTCTCTACCCACTAGTTTCTGACTGCTGGGAACATACATAGGAAGAAATAAATATGGCCATTTATGACCACTGATGATTTCTGAAAGGCTGGGGAGGAGGCATAGTATTTTATTTTAAAAGGTTTTTTGCAACTGGTTCTTTTTATGAATAAATGGAAACTTTAATGTCTAGAGATGCTAAACTGTAAAAGGGGTGATTTGAATACTGAAGTCATTACAGCCAAGTCTAAATTATAAAATTTACTAAAAGCACATGAAAAAGAATCAAAGCACTAGTCTCATTTAGAGATGGACATCTTTAGCATCTCATCAAAGTCCACACTGTAAGTTCTGAAAATCCCTCAATAGTGTTTTCTACACACAAATTCTTTAAGTAAATTTTTTTCATTGCTTAAATTAGTCTGCTTAAAAATTATTTCCACAGGGCAACTTTATCTTAGGCTATATTGCTTCAGTCTTAAAATCCTCATGTATGCTTTCAAGAAAATTATCATCCTTTTGATTTCCATCTTAATTTTATCATTGACCCGAGGATCATTCAGTAGCAGGTTGTTTAATTTCCATGACTTTTATAGATTTGAGTGCTTCTCTTGCACTGATTTCTCGTTTTATTCCACTGTGGTCTGAGAAGATACATGTTATGATTTTGATTTTTTTTTAATTGTCTGAGACTTGTTTTGTAGCCTAAGATATGATCAATCTTGGAAAATGTGCCATGTGCTGATGAGAAGAATGTATATTCAGTAGATTTGGGGTAGAATGTTCTGTAAATGTCTACTAGGTCCATTTTTCTAGAGTCCCATTTAAGTTCAGTGTTTCTTTATAATTTTCTTCTGCAATGATCTGTCTAGCTCAGTAGCATTTCTATACACTAATAACAGTCAAACTGAGAGTCAAATCAAGGACTCAGTACCATTCACAATAGCTACAAAGGAAATAAAATGCCTAG
>NW_012156173.1:5863732-5865828 GCF_000956105.1 Propithecus coquereli
TGGACACTGACGTAGTCATTTAAAACAACTCTTTCTTCTCTCTGATCTAGTTCAATGTGAAAATATATAGTTTTCCATGGCCTGTTAATGTCTTAATGAGACCTGGTTCCTTAAGAGTGTCCTACACCAAAAGTCACAGATGTGATTACTCCTAAAGTGTATGTGATTACTCCTAAGGTGCCACTATGATCCGTGTAAAGCCATGGGCCATACGGGACAAATCTCAATGCACAGGTAAAATATCTTGAGTTCTCTGCTGAACTAAGGATGGATATTTACATTGTTTACATTTAAAGAATTATACTCCAACCACATGTAAAGCCCACTTAATTAAATCAGAGGATTCAATCCGATGAAATACAATTCAAGCAGCCTTTGTAACCTATGAAGAAAAAGGAATTAGCTTATGATGCATTTCCTTTCCAAAGAATAAAGCATAAAGGTTCTTTTATTAGAAGTTTTTGGAGATAAAAGCTTCTATCCAGGCTTCTACCAGTGGGTAAAGTTAGTACTAAACTACCACTATTCTAAAGATGCACTTATAATCATTTCAAAAAATCCAACAGGCCGGGTGCGGTGGCTCACGCCTGTAACCTAGTACTCTGGGAGGCCGAGGCGGGTGGATTGTTTGAGTTAAGGAGTTCGAGACCAGCCTGAGCAAGAGCGAGACCCTGCCTCTATTAAAAATAGAAAGAAATTAGCTGGACAACTAAAAATATATGTAGAAAAAATTAGCCGGGCATGGTGGCGCATGCCTGTAGTCCCAGCTACTAGGGAGGCTGAGACAGTAGGATCACTTGAGCCCAGGAGTTTGAGGTTGCTGTGCGCTAGGCCAATGCCACGGCACTCTAGCCTGGGTGACAGAGTGAACTCTGTCTCAAAAAAAAGAAAGAAAAAAATCCAACAAATTCAGAAAAACAATAGAGGTTCAAGTTCTACACTGGGGATTACCCCTGTTGTCTGTTGTGTTAAATGAATGAATCTTGCCTGCTTTGGATAATTAATTCAATTCAGCAATTACATGGTAGTGCCTATCACGAGCCAGGTAATGCACCACAGTAGGCAGGAAAATAACTCACACCCCAATCAACGTTATATCATTCTTTCATTTCTTCTTTCAATAAACACCTCTTAAGCCAGGCATCATAATAAACAAAACATAGTTCTACCCTAACAGGGCCTAGAGCAGTGGGCAGCATCTGCTGCATAATAGGGGAGCTGAGTTACTACAACACCAACCGCACAACAGTAGAGGACTCACAGAAGCATCTGGACACATCTGACCAGGAAACACTTGAGGTGGGATACTGAAGCATGGAGGGCATTTCAATGAGGGGATAGTATTCCATTGGAAAGGAATGTGGGAATCCAAATAAAAACAGAAAACCATGGGGGATCTGGGATAAAAGCAGCAAGAGCAGAGACCTACTTACCTGAGGAGCAAAAATGGAAAAATAAGTTGGCATCATATTGTAGAGGGCTGTGAATGCCAGAGTGAATGATATACACTTAATTAAGTAGACATTATGGAGCCATTGAGGAATTTGGAGCAGAGTACTGACATGGTAGGAGTGAGGCCTGGGGAGTACATCTGTCAGTGGTAGGTGGGACAGATTGGAGGGGACGACTGCAGGCACTCAGGGGGTTAGTCCAACATCCTGGGATGGGGAGAGAGAGTGAAAGGGAAGAAGAAGATGTATGATACAGCACACATCTGGAATTTGTGTAGTGAACTATAACAGTCCAAACACATATCTCCAAATAAAAGGCCACACTTACTTTAAATATGTGCTGAGAACTAGGGAGTTAATGCAGCAGTTTTTAACCTCTGGAGACTTAGAAGCAACTGAAAGTTCGGTCACCTCAATTTGCTCACCACAAACCATTGCCCTCAAAACTCCAGATTTGCTAAACATTTCAAACTCTGAGAAGCAGAGAGTTCAATAAAACCACATTGTGCTTGGCACATATTTCTTCTTTAGGACTAAGGACATTTGATCTGCTTCTTACTAATTCATTTAAATTTCATTCAAATTGGGGTTTTGATAAACATTTCTATTGCACAGAGAAGGCTTAAGAGCTTGCCTTTTTTTTTT
>NW_012156173.1:5868648-5870194 GCF_000956105.1 Propithecus coquereli
TAAATGGGACTTAATTAAATTAAAAAACTTCTGCACAGCAAAGGAAATAATAAACAGAGTAAATAGACAACCTACATAATGGGAGAAAATATTTGCAAACTATACATCCAATAAAGGGCTAATATCCAGAATCTACAAAGAACTCAAACAAATCAGCAAGAAAAAAACAAATGACTCCATTTAAAAAGTGGGCAAAAGACATGAACGGAAACTTTTCAAAAGAAGATAGACAAATGGCCAACAAACATATGAAAAGAAGCTCAACATCACCAATGATCAGGGAAATGCAAATTAAAGCCACAATAAGAAACCACCTTACCCATGGCAGAATGGCAATTAATAAAAGTCAAAAAACAATAGATGCTGGTGTGAATGAAGAGAGAAAGAAATGCTTATATGCTGTTCGTGGGACTGCAAATTAGCACAACCTCTATGGAAAATGGTTTGGAGTTTCCTCAAAGAAATAAATGTTGACCAACCATTTAATCCAGCAATCCCACTACTGGGTATCTACCCCAAGGAGAAGAAGTAATTTTATCAAAAAGACGCCTGCATGCAAATGTTTATTTCAGCACAATGTACAATTGCAAAGATGTGGCATCAACCTAAGTGCCCAACAATTCAAGAGTGCATTAAAATGTGCTTTACATACCATGGATTACTACTCAGCCATAAAAAGGAATAAAATAATGTCTTTTGCAGCAACTTGAATGGAACTGGAGACCATCATCCCGAGCGAAGTATTTCAGGAATGGAAAAACAAGTGTCACATGTACTTACTAATAATTGGTAACTAAACAATGGATATACACGGACACAAAGATATGTAAAGGCCATTGGATTCTAAGAAGATAAAAACTTACCTATCGGATACAATGAACACTATTCTCGTGATGGGCACACTAAAAGCCCCAACTTAAGCATTATACAAGGTATCCATGTAACAAAAACATTTGTACATTTGTACTTAATATTTTGAAATTAAAAAAAAAGAAAATTGTCATCCTAGACAACTCCTTCCAACTTTGCAGGGATACTGAACCCTGAACTAGTAGAATGCATAATAAGAGAGAAAGAGCTATGCTGTAAATCTGCTACTTACACTTTAGGGCACTTAAAATCAAACTATAACTTTTTATCATCTTCTTTAAAGCTGCATATTGAAAACTAAAGTTTCACCCTGATTTCTTCAAGGTTCGGCATTCTTGAATTTAGACTAGAGCACATAGATCTAGCAAGTAATTTAATTCCATCAACATGTATTGGATGCCCATAGCTTGCAGGATATTGTAGAAATTCAAAGAAAACTAACAGCAATCTTGTCTCCAACACCTTGCAGCCTAATAAGAAAGACAGACATGTGAATAAGAGTGAACTTTGCAACTATACAGGGCACAACTGAGTGTTATAGGGGATGTCAACAAAAGCAAAGGGCAGCAGCAGGAGGACCTGAGTCCTGGAAGTCCATTTGGGGGTGTACTGAAAAATTGATTTCAAAAACTAACATATATATAAGTTTTAGCATTTTCTGCTTTATAACTTGACT
>NW_012156173.1:5870404-5871396 GCF_000956105.1 Propithecus coquereli
ATTTGGGGTAGAATGTTCTGTAAATGTCTACTAGGTCCATTTTTCTAGAGTCCCATTTAAGTTCAGTGTTTCTTTATAATTTTCTTCTGCAATGATCTGTCTAGCTCAGTAGCATTTCTATACACTAATAACAGTCAAACTGAGAGTCAAATCAAGGACTCAGTACCATTCACAATAGCTACAAAGGAAATAAAATGCCTAGGAATATAATTAACCAAGGAGGTAAAAGATCTCTACAAGGAGAGCTACAAAACACTGATAAAAGAAATCATAGATGACACAAACAAATGGAAAAACATCCCATGTTCATGGATTGGTACAATCAACATCGTTAAAATGTCCATACTGCCCAAAGTGATTTATAGATTCAATGCAATTCCCATCAAAATAGCAGTGTCTTATTTCAGAGATCTAGAAAAAATAATTCTACACTTCATTTGGAACCAAAAAAGAGCCCAAAAAACCAAAGCAATCTTAAGCAAAAAGAACAAATCTGTAGGCATCACATTACCTGACTTCAAATTATACTACAAGGCTATAGTAACCAAAACAGTATAGTACTGGTATAAAAGTAGAGACATAGATCAATGGAACAGAATAGGGAACCCAGATATAAAGCTATCTACCTATAACCAACTGATCTTCAACAAAGCAGACAATAACATACACTGGGGAAAGGAAGCTCTATTCAATAAATGGTGCTGGAAACACCAGCTAGCCACATGCAGAAGAATGAAACAGGACCCTTATCTCTCACCATATACAAATATTAATTCAAGATGGATAAAAGACTTAAATGTAAGGCATCAAACCATAAAGATTCTAAAACAAAACAGGAAAATCTCTTATAAACATTGGCCTAGGCAAAGAACTTACGACTAAGACTGCAAAGGCAAATACAGCAACAAAAAAAATAAATAAATGGGACTTAATTAAATTAAAAAACTTCTGCACAGCAAAGGAAATAATAAACAGAGTAAATAGACAACCTA
>NW_012156173.1:5881073-5882218 GCF_000956105.1 Propithecus coquereli
ATTTATGATCCAGAAGAATTTTAAATGTAAAGTTAAATAGACCATATTTAAGAAAGTATTGAGGGCCTTTAAAAAATTTCTCTCCTTTTTAATACATTATGTTTGTAGATCATGTAGGAAATAGGTTCTCTTTTAAATATATAAACTTCTCTGTTTGATGACTTTCCACAGATACAACACACTCAGGGGAAATTGGCACCAAGAAAAAGGTGAAAAGACTATTAAGCTTTCAAAGATACTTCCATACATCGAGGCTGCTTCGTGGAATTATACCACAAGCCCCTCTCCACCTGCTGGATGAAGACTACCTTGGACAAGCAAGGGTAAGCTGACCACCCTCCTGCCTCCTCACAGTGGGCCAGTGGACACGAGCATTGCCTCAGCTTACAGCTCCTCGGTTTGAATCCTACTCTGCCACTGAGGAGCTCTGTGACTCAGGCTAGTTATTCAACACATCAGGACTTTTTCCTCAAATAGAAAACGAAGTTGGCCGGGTGCGGTGGCTCACGCCTGTAATCCCAGCACTTTGGGAGGCCGAGGCAGGAGGATGGCTTGAAGCCAGGAGTTCAAGCCAACCTGAGCAACAATAGCGAGACACTGTCTCTACAAAAAAATTTCAAAAATTAAAAACAAAAAAAAATTAGCCGGGCATGGTGGCGCACAACTGTAGTCCCAGCTGCTTGGGAAGCTGAGGCAGGAGGATCACTTGAGTCCAAGAATTCAAGGCTGCAGTGAGTTGATGATGACACCCCTGAACTCCAGCCTGGGTGACAGAGCAAGACCCTGTCTCAAAAAAAAAAAAGAAAGAAAGAAAGAAAATTAATAGAAACACCCTTCTCATAAGGGTACTGCAAGGACGAATGAGGTAAACCATGTTTATATGCTTCATAGACTCATGCCTAGCACATGCTCACTATTTTCATTTTTATAAATGTGCAAAACATATTTGCACAACACTAAAGTAAAATTTTAGACTGGTAGATTACTAATGAGGGAATAACTAAATTTTTGAATCAATTAAATTATCTCATTGAAATAGCTACACTAAAAATAACCCAAAAATTATCAGCTCAATTCCATTTAGGCTGTTAATACAGTGCATTATCCCTTTTATAATTTTTTATTCATTCAAATAATTTTTAATA